>NC_058082.1:313802077-314102077 GCF_014858855.1 Bufo gargarizans | reverse complement strand
AGTAATACGCCTCTATATGCTTTCAACAGAAAATCTGCAACAGTGGAATGCGTATATATTTTTATTTTTTAAATGAAATACGCACCTATATGCTTTCACCAGAAAAAAAACTGCAACAGTGCAGTGCTTATATATTTCCATTTTTTACAGTAGTTACACCCCTATATGCTTTCACCAGAGAAAACTGCTATAGTGCAGTGTGTATATATTTTCCTTTTTTTTACTGTAATAAGGCCCTATAAGCTTTCACCAGAAAAAACTGCAACACTGCAGTGCGTATATATTTAACTTTTTTTAATGAAGTACACCACTATATGCTTTCAACAGAAATAACTGCAACAGTGCAGTGCGTATATATTTTTCTTTTTTTTATGAAATATGCCCCTAGGTGCTTTCATCAGAAATAACAGTGCAGTGCATATATATTTTCCTTTTTTTACTAAAATACACCACTATACTCTTTCAACAGAAATAACTGCAACAGTGCAGTGCGTATATATATATTTTCTTTTTTTAATGAAATACGCCCCTATACGCTTTCAACAGAAATAACTGCAACAGTGCAGTGCGCATATATTTTTCTTTTTTTACTGAAATACACCCCTAGACGTTTTTAGCAGAAATAACTGCAAAAGTGCAGTGTGTATGTATTTTTCTTTTTTTTACGGTAATATGCCCTTATACGCTTTCAACAGAAATAACTGCAGAACTGAAGTGAGAAAATATTTTTCTTGTGGTACTGATATAAGATACTAAGATATAAGCCAGTAAAGGCTTTTCAACATAACATTTGAGGCCCAATAACAAAAAGCTGGAATTCCCTGCACTTGTCAATCGCTTTCCTATCAATGTCACTAGTGCCTTCTGATGTCTCTCCCTGCACTAAGATGCTGTGAAATGATTCCTCCCTATCCTTTCCCTGCACTTATAAATCTTTTTTTCTGTCTTTTTTTTCCACAATCATTTTTCTATTTGCTGTCCCTAACGCCTTCACACGTCTGTTCATGCACTCTGAATGCTGGAAAATGTCTGACTCTAAGATGTCCACCGCATTTATAGGGCTGTGACACAGGGCTGACTGGCTGCTGATTGGCTGCATGCAGGCATGTCAATCTGGGTGATCCCACCTTCCCAGAGTTCTTTGCCCCATGTCCTCAGTCCTCACACGTGTAGCCGCCTCGTTGCCACGCATTCGTTGCAAATCGAATTTTTCCTGAAATTCTAAATTCCATTTCATCAGCTTCAATTCTCTCAATGCTGTCAGTACAATTCTGAAGAAGTTATGTCATACAGAAACACACAGCATTATAAATCATTATAATGGTGTGCGCTTCTGCGAAACAAGCAGTGTCTATAAAGGGAAATCAAGTTCACACATGGAGCATGATTTCTGCACAGGAAACGCTTGTCTGAAAGAGACCTTAGGCAAAATTGTTAGTGAGCCAACTCCCTTGAATGAATAATAGTGAGACTGTAAGTGAGATTGAACAATATTCATAACAATCTAGAGTCAATACAAAGTTTGTGAACACCAAAATTTGTTTCAGTCTCAAGACTTTTGGCCATGACTATAGGCTGCTCTGTCCTTTTCACAGTGAAATGCATTAGAGGAGCTGTCTGATGGCTCATTTTCTGTTATTATCTCTCCTAAACAGTGTTTAGGCTTGATTCTTATAAAATTGATAAGAACTTAGCTTATGTATGAGCAATCAGGAGTGCAGAGATAAGGGTTACAGAGTGAGTTGTCGAACAGCTCCTCTGATGGATTTCACTGTGAAGGAGACAGAGCAGTCCGCTCTATATGTGAAAAGATGTGGGCTGCAGAGGACAAACTTAAATTTTTTAATAAAGACCTATTGGAAAAAATATTTTGTAGCCCAACATAAATGCAACGCAATAGCCTTTAAATATATGTTTACATAACAAAAAGTATGTTAATGTATGCATTGCTTAAGTTGTTCTTTCCTTCCTATATGCATTAGTGGAATTGCAGTTCAGCTATAATGAATGCCCTCGGAAAAATAAAACATTATGATTTACCTTAAATTTAAGAGAATAATAAAGCTTTTGCTAGTAATTTTTCATAGAGCCTGAAGTAAGGAATGTTATAGTGATTTACAAAGTCTAAAGTTTGCTGGAAACTATGCTTAAATATTAATATGTTATTATCATGTAAGAACTCACAAAGCTGTAGATAAAGTACAGTATAATTTAATTTACAAAGATAAAAATTAACAACAGTTTCACATTTGTCTTGATTTTATTGGAGATGATAAAAACTAAGTATAACTATGGCTAGCACTGTAATGTTCACATTTAAGGTGTGTTGGCTAAGGCTACTTTCACACTTGACTTTCCGTTTGTGAGATCCGTCATGGGCTCTCACAAGCGGTCCAAAATGGATCAGTTTTGCACTAATGCATTCTGAATGGAAAAGGATCCGCTCAGAATGCATCAGTTTGCCTCCGTTCAGTCACCATTCGGCTCTGGAGGCGGACACCAAAACGCTGCCTGCAGCGTCTGACGAAACTGAGCCAAACAATGTATGTCAATGGGGACCGATCTGTTTTTTCTGACACAATCTGGCACAATAGAAAACGGATCCGTCTCCCATTGACTTTAAATGGAGTTCATGACGGATCCGTCTTGGCTATGTTACAGATAATAAAAACAGATCCGTTCATGACGGATGCATGCAGTTGTATTATTGTAACGGATCCGTTTTTGCAGATTCATGACAGATCCGCCCAAAACGCGAGTGTGAAAGTAGCCTTAGTCTGGTTGCTTGACCTCTCTTGGCATTTTGGCTGCAATTTTGTTAAAATGTATTTTAAAAAATATCTGTCTACCAAAATGTTTTTTTCTCTGTCATTGATAGAAAAATCATGTTAGAATAATATACTACATGTATTTTGCATTATGAGGTGGTTATTGTCTTTAGATAACTCACACTGTGATCCTCCTGAATTTCAACTGGGTATCTTAACTAAAATGTCTGCTCATGAATATTGATTAGCGGTTCCACCATAGAATAAAGAATTTGCAGCTTCCTCTACAAGCTGACATCTAATTGGTCTGCTTTGTCACCTCCCATTCACTTCTGTGAAACCATTACTGAAGCTATCCCTAAAGTTCTAGGTAGAGAGTAAGTAAATTTCCTGAAAAAAGCTCAACAGAACAATAAAAAAGTAAGGGACACCATTTAATATATTTTGCCTGTGAGACTATATTATAATATTACATTGATTATACAGTGACAGATAAAATATTAGGTGATTGCACAGCTTATCTCCTGAGGTTCATTCAACTTCATAGGTCATTATATGGGTTGAAATGTCATCCACCTATAACAGTGACGCTGGGTTCAGACCTGAGCGTACTGAACGTACGCTCTGTATGCGCGATTGTACGGGCGTTTGCAATCGCGCATACAGAGACAAGCGAACGCCCATTGTCGCGCGTTCCTGTTGAAGTCTATGTACGGGAAGGCGCGACAAGACGCCCCAAAGAAGCTCCTGCACTTCTTGGGGCGTCGGGCGTTTTACAGCGCGACCGTACGCGCTGTAAAACACTCAGGTGAGAACCATTCCAATAGGGAATCATTGGTTCTTGCCTGTTGAGCGTTTTACAGCTCGTAGGAACGCGCTGTAAAACGCTCAGGTCTGAACCCAGCCTGATGACTGACAGTGATTGACAGCCTTCCCTCTATGACTGTGTATACAAAGAGAGCTGTATGGAGGAGGCGATCCTATCAGTGATTAACAGCCTTCCCTCTATGACTGTGTATACAGAGATAGGACCGCCTCCTCCATGCAGCTATCAGTGACTGACAGCCTTCCCTCTATGACTGTGTATACAGAGATAGCTGTATGGAGGAGGCGGTCCTATCAGTGACTGACAGCCTCCCCTCTATGACTGTGTATACAGAGATAGATGTATGGAGGAGGCGGTCCTATCAGTGATTGACAGCCTTCCCTCTATGACTGTGTACACAGAGATAGCTGTATGGAGGAGGCGGTCCTATCAGTGACTGACAGCCTCCCCTCTATGACTGTGTATACAGAGATAGATGTATGGAGCAGGCGATCCTATCAGTGATTGACAGCCTTCCCTATATGACTGTGTATACAGAGAGAGCTGTATGGAGGAGGCGGTCCTATCAGTGATTAACATCCTTCCCTCTATGACTGTGTATACAGAGATAGGACCGCCTCCTACATGCAGCTATCAGTGATTGACAGCCTTCCCTCTATGACTGTGTATGCAGAGAGAGCTGTATGGAGGAGGCGGTCCTATCAGTGACTGACAGCCTTCCCTCTATGACTGTGTATACAGAGAGAGCTGTATGGAGGAGACGGTCCTATCAGTGATTGACAGCCTTCCCTTTATGACTGTGTATACAGACATAGATGTATGGAGGAGACGGTCCGATTGGTGATTGACAGCCTTCCCTCTATGACTGTGTATACAAAGAGAGCTGTATGGAGGAGGCGGTCCTATCAGTGATTGAGAGCCTTCCCTCTATGACTGTGTATACAGAGATAGCTGCATGGAGGAGGCGGTCCTATCAGTGATTGACAGCCTCCCCTCTATGACTGTGTATACAGAGAGAGCTGTATGGAGGAGGCGGTCCTATCAGTGACTGACAGCCTTCCCTCTATGACTGTATATACAGAGAGAGCTGTATGGAGGAGTTGGTCCTATCAGTGATTGACAGCATTCCCTCTATGACTGTGTATACACAGATAGCTGTATGGAGGAGGCGGTCCTATCAGTGATTGACAGCCTCCCCTCTATGACTGTGTATACATGGATGTATGGAGGAGGTGGTCCTATCAGTGATTGACAGCCTTTCCTCTATGACCGTGTATACAGAGAGAGCTGTATGGAGGAGGCGGTCCTATCAGTGATTGACAGCCTTCCCTCTATGACTGTGTATACAGAGATAGTTGTATGGAGGAGGCGGTACTATTAGTGATTGACAGCCTTCCCTCTATGACTGTGTATACAGAGATAGCTGTCGATCACTGAAAGGACCGCCTCCCTGACCTCAAAGCCTTAAATGAGCAGGAATTGAAATGCATGAAATCCAAGTTATACTGAATCAATTCCCATAAAACAATATATCGATCTGCTCAGCTCCTTCTGCTCTATAACATGATACCTTCGGCTTACGCACCATTTTCAACATGACAGGTTCCCTTTAAGTACTCTGTCACTGGGCATGTCATATATCCCCTTACAATGTTGTCATATTGTCACGATTCTATAGGGATAGTGAAGCCCTAAGCTCACCCCACTCCACTATCCCTACCTACTTGCATGGTCCGTCCTAACCGACGGTGCGCAACTGGACTGCAGTCCCTAGCTTAAGTACGTGCAGAGGTCTACAAGGAGGGAACAAGGTGGGAGAAAGCAAAAGACTAGTGATGAGTGGCAGGTGCTATAATCGATTTTGACGAAATTCGCGAATATTCGATAGAATATTCATTTTATATTCGTCGAAATCGAATATTCATCATTATTCTAGTTATCGCGATTAATATGCGATTTAAATAATCGCGTATTGCGATTTTAACTTAAAGGCTACTCTCCTATTGAAATAGCAATGCGATTAATTCAAGTTATAATAATCGACTTTCGATTTCAATTTAGCACTGCTATATTCCATATTCGTTAATTCCAGCCTAATATGGAATATAGCAGGTCCAAGTTGAAATCGCAATTCGATTATTATAACTTGAATTAATCGAATTGCGATTTCAACTTAGCACTGCTATATTCCATATTAGGCTAGAATTAACAAATATGGAATATAGCATTACTAAGTTGAAATCGCCATGCGATTACTTCGAGTTATATTAATCGCATTGCGATTTCAACTTGGACCTGGTTTACTATGGTTGGCTTGGTAGAATTAGCGAATATGACGAATGTATTCGTTATATTCCACAAAACGAAGATAATGAAGTATTCTCCATCTTCGTTTTAGCTACCTATTCGTCAACTTCGCTAATTCTAGCAATCATATAGGAAAGTTTACTATAGAGACAGCTAATTTTAATTCGCTATGCGATTATATGACTGCTTTTTATATATACAGACGTGGACAAAATTGTTGGTACCCTTTGGTCAATGAAAGAAAAAGTCACAATGGTCACAGAAATAACTTTAATCTGACAAAAGTAATAATAAATTAAAATTCTATAAATGTTAACCAATGAAAGTCAGACATTGTTTTTCAACCATGCTTCAACAGAATTATGTAAAAAAATAAACTCATGAAACAGGCATGGACAAAAATGATGGTACCCCTAACTTAATATTTTGTTGCGCAACCTTTTGAGGCAATCACTGCAATCAAACGCTTCCTGTAACTGTCAATGAGACATCTGCACCTCTCAGCAGGTATTTTGGCCCACTCCTCATGAGCAAACTGCTCCAGTTGTGTCCGGTTTGAAGGGTGCCTTTTCCAGACTGCATGTTTCAGCTCCTTCCAAAGATGCTCAATAGGATTGAGGTCAGGGCTCATAGAAGGCCACTTTAGAATAGTCCAATTTTTTCCTCTTAGCCATTCTTGGGTGTTTTTAGCGGTGTGTTTTGGGTCATTGTCCTGTTGCAAGACCCATGACCTGCGACTGAGACCAAGCTTTCTGACACTGGCTAGTACATTTCTCTCTAGAATTCCTTGATAGTCTTGAGATTTCATTGTACCCTGCACAGATTCAAGACACCCTGTGCCAGACGCAGCAAAGCAGCCCCAGAACATAACAGAGCCTCCTCCATGTTTCACAGTAGGGACAGTGTTCTTTTCTTGATATGCTTCATTTTTTCGTCTGTGAACATACAGCTGATGTGCCTTGGCAAAAACTTCGATTTTTGTCTCATCTGTCCACAGGACATTCTCCCAGAAGCTTTGTGGCTTGTCAACATGTAGTTTGGCATATTCCAGTCTTGCTTTTTTATGATTCGTTTTCAACAATGGTGTCCTCCTTGGTCGTCTCCCATGTAGTCCACTTTGGCTCAAACAACGACGGATGGTGCGATCTGACACTGATGTTCCTTGAGCATGAAGTTCACCTTGAATCTCTTTAGAAGTCTTTCTAGGCTCTTTTGTTACCATTCGGATTATCCGTCTCTTAGATTTGTCATCAATTTTCCTCCTGCGGCCACGTCCAGGGAGGTTGGCTACAGTCCCATGGATCTTAAACTTATGAATAATATGTGCAACTGTACTCACAGGAACATCTAGTTGCTTGGAGATGGTCTTATAGCCTTTACCTTTAACATGCTTGTCTATAATTTTCTTTCTGATCTCTTGAGACAGCTCTTTCCTTTGCTTCCTCTGGTCCATGTCGAGTGTGGTACACACCATATCACCAAACAACACAGTGATTACCTGGAGCCATATATATAGGCCCAATGGCTGATTACAAGGTTGTAGACACCTGTGATGCTAATTAGTGGACACACCTTGAATTAACATGTCCCTTTGGTCACATTATGTTCTGTGTTTTCTAGGGGTACCATCATTTTTGTCCATGCCTGTTTCATGAGTTTATTTTTTTACATAATTCTGTTGAAGCATGGTTGAAAAACAATGTCTGACTTTCATTGGTTAACATTTATAGAATTTTAATTTATTATTACTTTTGTCAGATTAAAGTTATTTCTGTGACCATTGTGACTTTTTCTTTCATTGACCAAAGGGTACCAACAATTTTGTCCACGTCTGTATATATATATATATATATATATATAGAATAATTATAATAATTATCAGGTATTATAATTATTCTATTTATTTTTAAAAAAAGTAGTCATATAATCGCATAGCGAATTAAACTTAGCTGTCTCTATAGTAAACTTTCCTATATGATTGCTAGAATTAGCGAAGTTGACGAATAGGTAGCTAAAGCGAAGATGCAGAATACTTTGTTATCTTCGTTTTGTGGAATATGACGAATACATTCGTTATATTCGTTTTGTGGAATATTACGAATATATTCGTCATATTCGCTAATTCTACCAAGCCATTGAAGCCAACCATAGTAAACCAGGTCCAAGTTGAAATCGCAATGCGATTAATATAACTCGAAGTAATCGCATGGCGATTTCAACTTAACACTGCTATATTCCATATTTGTTAATTCTAGCCTAATATGGAATATAGCAGCGCTAAGCTGAAATCGCAATTCGATTATTATAACTTGAAATAATTGAATTGCGATTTCAACGTAATTCTCAAATCCGACAGTACATTCTAGTATATGGAGTCGTTCCCATGGTGATGGGGACGCTCCATGAGCATGGAATATAGCATTACTAAGTTGAAATCGCCATGCGATTACTTCGAGTTATATTAATCGCATTGCGATTTCAACTTGGACCTGGTTTACTATATGGTTGGCTTCAATGGCTTGGTAGAATTAGCGAATATGACGAATATATTAGTTATATTCCACAAAACGAATATGGCGAATGTATTCGTTATATTCCACAAAACGAAGATAACGAAATATTCTCCATCTTCGTTTTAGCTACCTATTCATCAACTTCGCTAATTCTAGCAATCATATAGGAAAGTTTACTATAGAGACAGCTAAGTTTAATTCGCTATGCGATTATATGACAACTTTTTTTTTAAAATAAATAGAATAATTATAATACCTGATAATTATTATAATTATTCTATATATATATATATATATTAAAAAAAGCAGTCATATAATCGCATAGCGAATTAAAATTAGCTGTCTCTATAGTAAACTTTCCTATATGATTGCTAGAATTAGCAAAGTTGACGAATAGGTAGCTAAAACGAAGATGCAGAATACTTCGTTATCTTCGTTTTGTTGAATATGACGAATATATTCTCTAATTCTACCAAGCCATTGAAGCCAACCATAGTAAACCAGGTCCAAGTTGAAATCGCAATTTGATTATTATAACTCGAAGCAATCGCATGGCGATATCAACTTAGTAATGCTATATTCCATGCTCATGGAGCGTCCCCATCACCATGGGAATGACTCCATATACTAGAATGTACTGTCGGATTTGAGAATTACGTTGAAATCGCAATTCGATTATTTCAAGTTATAATAATCGAATTGCGATTTCAACTTAGCACTGCTATATTCCAGTGCTATATGCAAAACCAATAGAGGGCACTGTTCATAACTCCATAGCACCAAAGTGTTGGGGAGAAAGATGGCTAGAAGGTTGGAGAAGTGTTTAAACTAGGGACTGGGGGGAGGGAAATTACATTATAGGAGTGCAGATAGAGACCGGGAACAAGGTAGTGGGATTGGGGGAGGAATGGAAGGGGTAAAAAATATGCATAAACCTCTCAAATGTATGTATACTAATGCCAGAAGCTTGACTAATAAAACTGGGGAACTGGAATTAGTGATTTGTGAGGAGAACTATGACATAGTGGGAATAATTTAGACATGGCTGGATGATAGCTATGACTCGGCAGTTAATGTACAAGGTTACAGTCTGCTTAGAAAGGATCGTCAAAACTGGAGAGGGGGGGGTATGTCTTTATGTAAAGTCCTGTGTAAAGCCCACACTCCGGGAATACATAAGTGAGGGACATGGACATGTGGAGTCACTGTGGGTAGAGATACATGGAGCTAAAAACAATAATAAATTACTAATAGGAGTTTACTACAAACCACCTAATATACAAGAGTCCACAGAAAATCTACTACTAAACGAGATAGACAAGGCGGCAAATCATAATGAGCTGGTTAAAATGGGGGACTTCAACTACCCAGATATAGACTGGGAAACTGAAACTTGTATCTCATAAAGGAAACAGATTCTTGGCAATAACCAAAGACAATTGCCTCTCCCAACTGGTTCAGGACCCGACTAGAGGGACGGCCATACTGGACTTAGTATTAACCAATAGGCCTGACAAAACAACAGATGTGCAGGTTGGGGGACACCTGGCAAATGGTGACCATAAAGTAATAACCTTCCAATTATCATTCAAAAGAGCGCTTCTACAGAGAGGAACAAAAATATCAAACTTCAAAAGAACAAAATTTGGCCAACTAAGAGGCCATGTGCCACAAAATGGGATATCTTTAAAAGCATCCTAAAATCTCATTGTGAAAGGTACATACCGTATGGGAATAAAAGGTTAAGGAACAAAAAGAAACCAATGTGGATAAATAGAACTGTAAAGAAAGCAATAAATGACAAAAAGAAAGCATATAAATCGCTAAAACAGGAGGGGAGCACGGAAGCACTGAAAAACTGTAAGGAAAAAAATAGAACATGTAAAAAACAAATAAAAGCGGCCAAACTAGAGACTGAGAGATTAATTGTCAAAGAGAGTAAAACTAACTCTAAAATGTTCTTCAATTATATAAATGTTAAAAAGTATAAATCTGAAGGTGTCGGACCTTTAAAGAGTAATGAGGGGGGAGTCACAGAGAGCGACGAGGAGAAAGCAAAGCTGTTAAATATTTTTTTCTCTAATGTATTCACAGATAAAATGCTGAATGTAAAAATAAATTCCTCATTAAAAGTGTCCTGTCTGACCCAGGAAGAAGTACAACAGCGACTTAAGAAGATTAAAATAGACAAATCGCCAGGACCGGATGGCATACACCCCTGTATCCTAAGGGAATTAAGTAATGTCATAGCCAGACCCTTATTTCTGATATTTGCAGACTCTATACTGACAGGAAATGTCCCACAGGATTGGCGCATAGCAAATGTGGTGAGAATATTCAAAAAGGGTCCAAAAACAGAGCCTGGAAACTAGAGGCCGGTAAGTTTAACATCTGTCGTGGGTAAACTGTTTGAAGGTTTTCTAAGAGATGCTATCTTAGAGCAGCTCAACGGAAATAAGCAAATAACGCCATATCAGCATAGCTTCATGAGGGATCAGTCATGCCAAACAAATTTAATCAGTTTCTATGAGGAGGTGAGTTCTAGACTTGACAGCGGCGAATCAATGGATGTTGTATATATGGACTTCTCCAAAGCATTTGACACTGTACCGCATAAAAGGTTAGTATATAAAATGAGAATGCTCGGACTGGGAGAAAACGTCTGTATGTGGGTAAGTAACTGGCTCAGTGATAGAGAACAGAGGGTGGTTATTAACGGTACACACTCAGATTGGGTCACTGTCACTAGTGGGGTACCTCAGGGGTCAGTATTGGGCCCTATTATCTTCAATATATTTATTAATGATCTTGTGGAAGGCTTGCATAGTAAAGTATCAATTTTCGCAGATGACACTAAACTGTGTAAAGTAATTAACACTGAACAGGACAGTATACTACTATAGAGGGATCTGGATAGATTGGAGGCTTGGGCAGATAAGTGGCAGATGAAGTTTAACACTGGCAAATGTAAAGTTATGCACATGGGAAGGAATAATGCAAGTCACCCGTACATACTAAATGGTAAAACACTCGCTAACACTGACATGGAAAAGGATCTAGAAATTTTAATAAACAGCAAACTAAGCTGCAACAAACAGTGTCAGGCAGCTGCTGCCAAGGCCAATAAGATAATGGGTTGCATCTAAAGGGGCATAGATGCCCGTGATGAGAACATAATCCTATCACTTTACAAATCGCTAGTCAGACCAAACTTGGAGTACTGTGTACAGTTCTGGGCTCCTGTGAACAAGGCAGACATAGCAGAGCTGGAGAGGGTCCAGAGGAGGGCAACTAAAGTAATAACTAGAATGGGGAAACTACAGCACCCTGAAAGATTATCAAAATTTGAGTTATTTACTTTAGAAAAAAGACAGTGAAAGTCAGTGATTTGAAATTTATAATTTTTTTATATTTTTAATTATTTTATTTTTTTACCCTTTTTAAGTCACCCTAGGTGACTCTAAGAAACAATCATTAATTTAGTTCTGCAATAGATTCCATTGAATTGGTAAAGCAATTCAATTCTCTATTGCTAGGTTCTTATAGAACTCTGCCACCTTCAGGGCCCAATAGTAACTACAACTCTGAAAGCCCTGGTTTCTTTATCAATACCGGAGCTTTCAATTTTAACCAATGGCTCTCTGATTGCTGAAAAGGGGAGCGGTCCAGCCCCAGGTGTGTACGCTCCCAGGTTTTTCACATTTTCATATCCGGCATAATTCAAAATATTTATCAAGCCTGCAAAGGGGGCAAAATGGACAAGCACAATACATTACAACAGAACATTACTATTTTAGCTGCAGCAGGTGGTGACTTTCCAAAGACCAACTTGACAGACTAGTGGATTCCAGGGATAGCTGAATCTCCTCACATTCAATTGGGCTTAGCTGTATCTGCTGTTTCTTGGCTGTATCTGTACCACTCTCTAGCATGCTAACAATATTTTTTGCAGTTTTCCTGAGATACATTTCTCCTGACTCCTTCACTGGGCTTATCTGTCTCTCCATTAAACAACTCTCTTTTTTTGAAATTGTAGTACAACCCTCCATGCAGGCTACAACCCAGGCACCATAGATCAGCCTGACTATGCCTATCACTGCACTAACACCATCGGTGGTCACATAGAAGAGCAAAACCACAATGTTTTGAAGGGAGACAACCCCTTTTAACAGGCACTTGTAACACAGCTCCTCCTCCCAGCATCATCATCATTATACAGTATATTATTTCTAACCACTAGAAGTCTACCCCTCCATGGTCCACCAACTACACATACCCATCTGTGAAAAACCATCATCCTGTGGCATTATGACTTGTCACAAATACAGTATTATAGGCACACGCCTCTTAAAATTCCCAGAAACACCTTTTCCCCATAAGTACACCCTAGAAGAAAAATAATTTGTCAAACACTTATCTTATCCACACTGAAATGAAAACAGGGTTAGGGTACTTTCACACTTGCGTTTTTCTTTTCCGGCATAGAGTTCCATCACAGGGGCTCTATACTGGAAAAGAACTGATCAGTTTTATCCCCATGCATTCTGAATGGAGAGTAATCCGTTTAGTTTGCATCAGGATGTCTTCAGTTCAGTCGTTTGGACTGATCAGGCAAAAGAGAAAACCGCAGCATGCTACGGTTTTATCTCCGGCGAAAAAAACTGAAGACTTGCCTGAATGCCGGCATTTTTTCCCATAGGAACGTATTAGTGCCGGATCCGGCATTCAGAATACCGGATCCGTCCTTCCGGTCTGCGCATGTGCAGACTGAAAAAAGGGTGAAAAAAATAAATGCCGGATCCGTTTTGCCGGATGACACCGGAAAGACGGATCCGGCATTTCAATGCATTTTTTCGACTGATCAGGCATTTTTAAGACTGATCAGGATCCTGATCAGTCTTACTAATGCCATCAGTTAGCATACATTTTGCCTGATCCGGCAGGCAGTTCCGGCGATGGAACTGCTTGCCGGATCTCTCTGCTGCAAGTGTGAAAGTAGCCTTAATGTCCACAGCATACAAAGGAAAACAATAACAAAAAATAACGACAAGAGTAATATGTCTACATTATCAATTTTTGCTAGGGTGGGTTGACTTTTTGGCGGCCTGTATGCGGAACCATTCATGTGCATGAGACAGACAAGTATGAATAGGGGAGCTGGGCCACTGCAGCACCACATAACAATACATGCTCATATGCTATTCTGGGTCTGTGGAAAGCTGGGTGACAACTCCTTTGGTCGCTAGAATCACTGAAATGAGTGAGAACCTCTGTCAGTATTACACATGCAGGAGATCAAGATGACTAAGAAACAGATTAAAAACATCTTAAAACATTTCCCAAATAAGTTAACACTTAATTTGAAATATATTGCAGGTGTATAATGCAAATTTTTATTTCCAAGGGGCAAAAAAAGCCCTTGCACAGAGCAGGTTAGATGGAACAAGTGGGTATTATGTTGTGTCATATTCTCAGTTAAAGTCAGCATTTTTGCTCGTCAATATGTTGCACCGTCTTAATAAACGCACAGCATGCTAAGCAGAATGAGGCTCAGTTAGAGAAGTTTCCTCGGCCAGAAGCCACTGCTGTTTCACCGCCAAAACACTGAAGGTGTCAGCTGGAATATAAAATGATCAGAGAAGACAGCTTGGAACTTATAAATAACTTATGCTGGAAGAACTAATGTAAACTTCCTCCTGTTACATTAACAATTTTGAGCTTATGAAAAAGTGTAGCACTTGGAAGTAATATAACAACAATGATGTAGTCAATGATTTAATATTTATGGCATATTATTGCAGAAGACAAACCGTTTTTATGCCAGTTTTTTGATTTTTCAGAATGATGAATGTAGGAGTACCTTTTTGAAAGGACCCTTGCAAAGGACCAAAGGACCTTGCACTGTGAAACCAAGTCAGATTCTCTGAAATACTTTTTAATAATCATTGTATTAGGAGTATGAGACAGATCCTAAATGGCACCATTAAAGGGGTTCTCTGGAGTTTTGATGTTGATGGCCTGTCCTCGGGATAGGTCATCAATATGAGATTGGCAGGGGTCTGACTTCTGGTAGCTACTGGGAGCTCAGTTGAGTACCATAGCCTCCTCACAGATAACAATTTGATAGGGGCTGTGCTTGGTATTGCAGCACAGCCACATTCACTTGAATGGGACTGACCTACACCTAAGCCACGTGGCGAATAAATGTGACATCACATGGTTTAGGAAGAGGCATAAGCACTCATGGATCACAGCAACCTCTTCATAGAGCTAATAGGCGGGGGTGTTGAGAATTAGACCCTTCAAATCTGATGTTGATGATCTATTCTGAGGTTAGGTCATCTTGTCTCTTCACTTTCTATGGGTGGGCAGTATTGTAGCGTCCCACATAAGTGTGTAAAAGGGACACTTTAAACATCTGCCTATGTATGGTATTTCCTATTATCGGTCATTTCACCCATTCGCCCCTAGGCGGTGCTGGCACCACATAATATATATTGCTTAGGTGTGTTTAGTACAGGAAGTGAAGTTAGTTAGTACAGTGTGTATGGAGGAGTGAAACAGGCATCGTCCACCATGTAGTCTGCTATTTCTACCCCTTGGTCATGGCCAGGCTAAGGGAGTACAGAAAACATTTATCTACAGCAGCCAAGCACAAGACCATAAGTCTATGTCTAAATATGAAGCAAGCCTAGTGAGGGTCACAGCTGAATCTAGCCTATAGACCTCGGGAAAAAAAACTTTTCCCAAAATCAGGTTCATTTCCAAGTGGTACCTTGGAACCAAACCCGAGTTCGGGAAATGTTTTTTTACAGTACAAATTAATTTATGAATTTATTTTGCGATGTCTCGCGAGTCTTCACTAAGCAATAACTTTGGCTCATCAGAGACAATACATTATAACACTGTACAGAGCTCCTGTTTTGTACAGTATTAGAACAAAGTTTTTCACCCGAAGTCAATTCGCTCATCCGTATTGATTACCTATCCTCAGGATAGGTCACCAATATCAGATAGTGGAAGGAGTCACTCCCAGAACCTTCACCAATCAGCTGTTTGAAGGTGTTGCGGCACTTGTGTGAACACTGCATCCTCTTTAAAGTTTACCTGCAAGCCGCCTAGCTGTTACACCTTCCTCTCCCACTCACTTGAATGGTACAGAGCAGATGTAATTACACTTCACCAATGACACAAGGAAGATTGAGTGCAAGTAAACTTTGAAGCGGATGCAGCTAATCGGCGGAGGTGCCAGGAGTCCAAACCCGACAAGTCTGATATTGATTAACTATCCTGCACAACCCCTTTAACAGTTTACTGCTGGCTATGTGACATATGTGTTTTGCTGACAGGCACACATGTAGTTTAGTAACTAATATTATCTGTGAAGCAGGGGTCAGCAACCTTTGGCACTCCAGCTGTTGTAAAACTACAATACCCAGCATGCTCAATAAGTATGGATGCTGGATTGTTGAAGTTTTGCCACTTTACAAGCTCTATAACCAAAACCCTAAGTTCCCTCACTGAGAAACTCTAACCAATGCACTGTCTTGCTGCTTGCTGCTGTTCCAAGACTGCTTTACCAAGAGCTGATCTACAAGAGCATTGGAGATATTCAGGAGACTAACTTAGTCTAACTCAGAGTTTTTCCACTGTAGCAGAACTTCAGTGGTGTTTCTGGTGGATACTCAGACACTGTGTTTCAAAAGACGCAAGGAATTTGCTAGACACGGTATCTCTATTGTCTGATTGCAAATGAGCATAGGCAAAATTGCTGTTGGGGGAGGAGCCTTTGTGGGAGTGTGTGTATATATATCCACACAGTATTAGCTTGCTAATTATAGCTTGCTGCTTTTCCAAGACTGCTTTACCAAGAGCTGATCTACAAGAGCATTATTCAGGAGATACTCAGGAGGTAATCTGGAGGTGGATACAATCTAAACAAGTAAGATTTGTTTGTTTAAAATCTTTCACCTCTTTACAATGGCAAACCTGGTTCTGTGCAGGAATTGCTGTGCTTTTATTTCAGGTTCCACTCTTCAGAGGTTTGGATACTGTCTGATTTGTAGACAGCTCTCCATAATGCAGCATGAAATTACCTTGTTGAAATACCTTGTTAATAAATTAACCACTAAACAAACTCAGGCTGAGAACATTGCAATGCCACTGCCACAGAGGCCCCCTAGAAATGGAAGATGGGTTACTGTAGGTTCTGGTAGACTGATAGTTGTGGCTAGAAGGCATGTCCCACAGTCTGTGGCTCTACATAATTCATTTGCAGCACTTTCAGAGTGCAAGAGCAACATGGAGGATGGCTCAAGCACAGTGTGTGAGAAACAATCATCTCCTATGCCTAAAGTATGTAAGACTGCAGCCAAAGACAAATAGGAGAAGGTGAGGATTGATATTAAGCAGCTGTTGGTGGGCAATTCCATCATAAGAGGTGTGAAGTTTGAGGAGAATGGTGTTGTGAGATGTCTCCCTGGTGCTACCGCTAGCAGGGATAGACGACGGATCCTTAATATTGTTAGGCAAGCAAAGCAGGAAAGAGAAGTGGATGTTATTCTCCATCTTGGGACAAACGATCTGGCTTGCAATGAGGTTTTAAAGGTGAAGGAAGCTTTTCACACACTTGGAAAGGATATACGGTAGGTTGCATCAACTGTTTCATTCTCTGCAGTTTTGCCTGTGCATAACCTTCAGCATGACAGGAAGATGCGCATTAAGAATTCAATGTATGGCTTGGTGAATGGTGTCTGAACCAAAGGTTTGGCTTTGTGTCTCATGTTTGCTCTTGTTGGAATAATAGAGAACTGTACAAGAAAGATGGTTTGCATCTTTTTATCAAGGGAACGAATGTCCTCGGTGAACAGTTCCAAGTATTTGCTAAGAAGCATTTAAACTAGGAAAGGGGGGCAAAAGAGTGATAATCCAGCAGTCCGACTACCCCCCGGAATAATGCCAGAAGAGGCCAGTAGCACAAAGGTTAAGAAATGACAAGCTCAGAGTCTTGTCTACAAATGCTCGCAGTCTAGGGAATAAGATCAATGAACTTGAGGCTATAATGGCATCTGAGAATATAGATGTAGTGGCTGTTATTGAGACGTGGTTCAATGGGAGTAATGACTGGGATATATCAATACCAGGGTTCTCTCTATACAGGAAAGACTGAGAAGGCAAGAAGGAGGGAGGGGTGGCCCTGTATGTGAAAGATAGCATAAAATCTAATTTGATACAAGTTAGCGAGAACAATTTAGAGTCAGTTTGGGTTACCTTGCAGCTTGATAATCATAAGGTAACTCGTGTAGGTGTGATATATAGACCACCTAGCCAAGTCAAAAAATTAGATGATCTACTAGTTGAGGAAATAGCTAAAATGACATTGAAGGGGGAAGTTATCATTATGGGAGACTTCAATCTTCCAGATGTAAACTGGAAAACCAAAATAGCTAGTTCTGCCAGGAGTACAGATATTCCAAATTCCCTACTGGGATTATCTCTACAGCAAGTAGTGGAGGAGCCAACCCGGAAGGAGGCCATTTTAGATTTAGTATTCACAAATGGGAATTTGGTATCTGATATTACTGTAGGGGAAAGCTTGGGATCTAGTGATTACCAGTCAATGTGGTTTACTATAAGTACAGTGACTGAGTCACACCACACAAAAACAAAAGTTTTAGATTTTAGAAAAACTGACTTTTCTAAAATTAGTTTAGTGGTATATGAGTCCCTATCAGACTGGAACAGTTTCATTGGAGTCCAGGAGAAATGGGACTACTTAAAAGTGGCACTATTGAAGGCAACAGAAATTGCATTGGGCTTGTCAGTAAAAGCAAAAAAAGGAAGAGACCACTGTGGTACTCAGCAGAAGTGGCCAAAATCATTAAAAACAAAAAGATAGCATTTAGGAATTATAAAAAAAAAAACGAGGATGACAGGCAAATTTATAAGATTAGGCAGAGAGAGGCCAAACAAGTTATAAGAGCTTCTAAAGCACAGGCAGAAGAGAAATTAGCTCAGTCAGGGGAAAAAGGCGATAAGGCATTATTCAGATACATAAATAAAAAAGGAAACTAAAACAAGGAATTACCAAATTAAAAACAAAAGAAGGAAGGTATATGGAAGAAGATAAATAACTAGCTGACTGCCTCAATGAATACTTTTGTTCAGTTTTTACAAAGGAAAATGAAGGAGAAGGACCTCAGTTAGGAAAGAAGACTAATGAATCTTTTGATGCATGTGTCTTTACAGAGGAAGAGGTTCTAAGTCAACTGTCTAAAATTAATACAAATAAGTCACAGGGGCCTGATGGGATACACCCAAAGCTATTAAAAGAGCTCAGCGGTGAACTAGCAAAACCATTAACAGATTTATTTAACCAATCACTGGCAACAGGAGTCGTCCCAGAAGATTGGAAATTAGCAAATGTTGTGCCCATTCACAAGAAAGGTAGTAGGGAGGAATCGGGCAACTACAGGCCAGTAAGCCTGACATCAATAGTGGGGAAATTAATGGAAACCATACTTAAGGAGAGGATTGTGGAACATCTAAAATCCCATGGATTGAAAGATGAAAAACAGTATGGGTTTACTTCAGGGAGATCATGTCAAACTAATCTTATTGATTTTTTTTATGATTGGGTGACTAAAGTAGTAGATGGAGGAGGTGCAGTAGACATCGTTTATCTAGACTTTAGTAAGGCTTTTGATACTGTCCCACATAGAAGGCTTATCAATAAAGTGCAGTCTTTGGGCTTGGACTCCCATATTGTTGAATGGATTAGGCAGTGGCTGAGGGACAGGCAACAAAGGGTTGTAGTCAATGGAGTATATTCAGACCAAGGTCTTGTTACCAGTGAGGTACCTCAGGGATCTGTTCTGGAAACCATATTGTTTAATATCTTTATCAGCGAAATTGCAGAAGGCCTCAATGGTAAGGTGTGTCTTTTTGCTGATGACACAAAGATTTGTAACAGGGTTGATGTTCCTGGAGGGATACACCAAATGGAAAAGGACTTAGGAAAACTAGAGGAATGGTCAAAAATCTGGCAACTAAAATTTAATGTTGATAAGTGCAAGATAATGCACCTGGGACGTAAAAACCCAAGAGCAGGATATAAAATCAGTGATACAGTCCTAACCTCAGTATCTGAGGAAAGGGATTTAGGGATCATTATTTCAGAAGACTTAAAGGTAGGCAGACAATGTCATAGAGCAGCAGGAAATGCTAGCAGAATGCTTGGGTGTATAGGGAGAGGAATTACCAGTAAAAAGAGGGAGGTGCTCATGCCGCTCTACAGAGCACTAGTGAGACCTCATTTGGAGTATTGTGCTCAGTACTGGAGACCATATCTCCAGAATGATATTGATACTTTAGAGAGAGTTCAGAGAAGAGCTACTAAACTGGTACATGGATTGCAGAATAAAACTTACCAGTAAAGATTAAAGGACCTTAAAATGTATAGCTTGGAAGAAAAACGAGACAGAGGGGATATGATAGAAACTTTTAAATACATAAAGGGAATCAACAAGGTAAAAGAGGAGAGAATATTTAAAAGAAGAAAAACTGCTACAAGAGGACATAGTTTTAAATTAGAGGGGCAAAGGTTTAAAAGTAATATCAGGAAGTATTACTTTACTGAGAGAGTAGTGGATGCATGGAATAGCCTTCCTGCAGAAGTGGTAGCTGCAAATACAGTGGAGGAGTTTAAGCATGCATGGGATAGGCATAAGGCCATCCTTCATATAAGATAGGGCCAGGGGCTATCCATAGTACTTAGTATATTGGGCAGACTAGATGGGCCAAATGATTCTTATCTGCCGACACATTCTATGTTTCTATGTCTGCCCTCGAAGAGAGATTGTTTTTATTCTAGTAACTAACTAGTAACTAACCAAGGTGTGTGTCAGGACAGTAGCTAACATCTTCTGGTCTTCAATTTAAAATCTGTAACAGTGCCTCCACATAACATGTGTCCCTGGTAATACAGGTGCCTTCTTATGGGGCTCACTTACCAGGGCTTCGGTGTGACTGCTACGTCTACAATTTGTATATAGCGAGTATGGAAAGACCCTGTAAATAATTTCTTTAAATAATCAAATTTTTGATACTTTTCCCTGCTCACAACAGGTATAAAAGGGGGGGGGGGGGCCTGGGCAGGCAATTTATCATTTTGTATCCCAGTTTTAGGCATAGAAAATGGTATAAATTTAAGCTAGCAAGGAAGCTGGCTTATATTTAGACCAGCTGTGTATGCGCCTAAGTTATGCAGAGGCCAGGGCCTCTACATAACTTCGACGGATACACCGTCAGTGCAGGAGGTTATTAAGTCTTTTATGCAAACTAACATAAAAGAGTCATATCTTGTGTGACCAGAGAAGAGTCATATGTTCAAGCTCTGACTCATCTCAGGTTAATTTGCATATCTATCAAATCAGTTTTTTTACACAATAAAAGCACACAGAGCTATGGGGACTGGGTATTGCGGATGTGCTAGCGGCCATCTAACAACCCATGTCCTCAGCTCTATACCCCAAATCCAGGTGACAGGTTCCTTTTAAACCTATTACATTATCTGTGAAATGCAGTAAATTCCAATATCAGGTAGCACACTGTATTTTTTTGCTTTATAAGATGCACCTGATGATAAGACGCGCCTAGGTTTTTGAGGAGGAAAATATTTTTAACCAAAAGGTGTGCTTTTGGTGGGTTTTGAACTAAGGGTGGTTTGTGGATGACACTGTTATGGGGGGATCTGTGGATGACGCACTGTTATGGGGATCTGTGGATGATGCACTGTTATGGGGATCTGTTGATGACACACTGACACTCCTCCCAAAGTAGGAGGGGCATGACCGAGAGAGTGACACTACGCTGCCGGCCTGACTGCTGCTTTGAGTGAGCTAGTGAGTACTACTACAGATGATTAGGGTAGTTTAACAAAGAGGGAGCCGGTGTTTGAGCATTAAATAAATAAACTTTACATATAAAGACTGCTGTGAGCGGGGCCCGTCTCCAGGCCCTCCTCCTACCCCGCTTGCTGTAACTGATACATCGCATGTCAGCCATGTAAAAATTGCACTATTTGCTTTATAATACGCACTGCAATTCCCCCCCTCCCCCCCACACACACACTTTTTTTGGGGGGGGGGTGCGTCTTATAAAGCAAAAAATACGGTATATGTTTTTCATTTAGAAATCAGCCTCTAAATAATACATGTTTCAAGTTTTTTTATAACCACACATTGGTTCTAGCAATTAATACAGATGAATGAATTTCTGTAAACTCAATAGAGGAATAATTTGACCAAATCAACGTCTGATTCAGACTCAAATCAATTTGCCCCAAATAGAAAGTGCCTCAATTTTCATAAAAGCTGCCAATAACCTTCTGGTTTCTCACTCTTTTTTTATAAAAAACAAAAACAAAACATTTGAGTCGATTTCTGATTTGACTTAATCGATTTGCTTATCTCCAATTAACAATGCTAAATATTCATTGTATACCATACTCTATGTAGCTACACGTTATCATAAAAAACATTGCATTTATTCATTTTAGTTTCCTAGCATATGGACTTACTAAAGGTTGTGAATAAAATCTAACTAAACAGACAACAGACCAGTGGACATGAATTTCAACACAGTAGCCATCTTTACCCTATATGCAATATTAGAAAAAATATGCACCTACTAAACTTCTCTTTAAATTGATTTTTTTTCCCCTCTGGCTTCTTAACAATTTTTTATAGCAACAGAGAAATAATCACTTCTCCTGACATCACAGCCTGATAGAAGTGCACGATCTCAACTGTAAATCAGGGGGAGAAGTGGAGGGAGCTGGCG
Source organism: Bufo gargarizans (assembly GCF_014858855.1). Classification (NCBI taxonomy): domain Eukaryota; kingdom Metazoa; phylum Chordata; class Amphibia; order Anura; family Bufonidae; genus Bufo; species Bufo gargarizans. Next base: position 314,079,821 of record NC_058082.1, on the reverse strand, counting down.
AGTTTGATGAGGTGCAGAGATATTATATCATGTTATATTACTTTCTTACCCTATAGTAATGCTCATGTGTCATGGAAATGAGACAGAAATCCCAGAGCCTGTATTAGAAGAGTGCATCTGTTAAAATAAATAGGGTCTTTCTCTCTGTAGGTATCTGTATACCAGGGATTTGTTAATGTCCATGGCACATCTTGGAATGCATACGTTCCAAAGTCTACTGGCATTTATAAAGTATGAGGCTGTGCTGTTATCATTTCAAGATTGTCCTGGTTTCTTTTTGTTCTTCAAAGGCAGGGAATCTATAACACCTTAGAAACCAAAGTTTCTGTCTTTTTCTTTGAGCATTAGAGGATGTCTATTGATACTTCAAATAATTCTGAATTTTCCATTGTTCCAAAATATATACATTTTCTAAAGCTAGCTAAATTATCATAATCTGGACATGGGCTCATGCACAAGAATCTATTTTTTTCTGTGCCCTGTAGGAAGGTACAAGGGGTCGTCATTGATGGTAGGTATGTGTCACCGAGGTTCATGGCCTCGGTGAAGTAAGAGCCGGTATTTTCATGTGTCAGTGGCAGCTAATGCTGATTGACACTTTTGATATTTAGTATGGCTGTAAATAGCTGATCCGGGACGGATCTTATTGGGAGCAGTCAAAGTGTTGGGTGGGTGAATACTCCCCACGTTCCAGGCCGGGTTTTGACAGCACCTGGCTATCCTAAAAAAGGCAGCTGGGCTCAGCAGCAGAGAACGCCCTGTGTGTTGTGATCTGAGCCCTGTGCTGGGCTGAAAAGCTGAGACCCGTATGTTGGGAGAGCAGGCCGCCTAAAGCCTGCATTTAGACTGCTGAAGGCAGAACCGCCGACAAGGTGAAGTTTTTTACATGAACTTTCTACTCAGTGTGAACACCAACAGTCCATTCCATGATTTTTGTGGCCCTAAGCAGAACCATTCACTTCAATGGGTCTGCAAAAAAAGGAAAGGACTGTGTGTTCCATTTCCGTATGTACGGTCCGCAAAAAAATAGAACATGTCCTATTATTGTCCACGTTACAGACAAGGATAGGACTGTTCTATTAGGGGCTGGCCATACCATTCCGCAAAATTCAAAATGCACATGGCCGGTATCATTGCTTTGCGGATCCACAATTTACAAGACACTAACCATTGAGACATGTATGGCATTATGTGCAAGACATTGTATGGAGTAGGCTGCTGTGCTGATTCCACTCCATACGTGGTGGGCGCCAGCTGTATATACAGCATGTGGCACCCTGCCGCAATGACAGGTATCAGCGATGATGCCTAAACCAGTCATTTAACCCCCTAGTTGCTGTCATCAACTGCCTTTCACTGCTTTCTAATCAGAGCCCCCACAATTAAATTACAGGTCTTTGATTACCATGGCATGGTTACCTGGGGCCTGTTGAAGATTCCCAGGGCTGTCATAGTACTGTAAAGCTCAGCAGGCAGAGACGCAGAATCTCTTTTACCATAATAGTTCTCTATTATGGTGTATATGACAAGGCATCAAAAGATCTCAGGGTCTACTACCAAATGGGGCTAAAAGTTATTATTTATAATCAATCCATATCCCAATTTTGCATATAAAAATATACAAACAATAAAAATTAAATAAATATAACAGGCATCACAGCTTCCAAAAATGTCTGAACTCTATAATGGAAAATACAATAGAAACACACAATTTGCCATCTTTTAGTCACCTTGCCCTCCCCCAAAAAAATGTGATCAAAAAGTTGTACGTCAATAGAATCCTCACCCTGATCCTCCTTTCTCCCACCATGGAGAGTCTTGGCAAACAAGTGATCCCACACTTGAATATTCCAAGGAGCTCTTTTCATTGCCATTCCTTAATTTGGGCCTCTCGCCAGCCCGCTTGAAGAGGGACATGAGGAGATCTTGTGCCCTGATTCCCAAACTCTTGAGCATCCACAGTCAGAAGAAGATGGCGGTGGGGAACTGCAATTAGTGTTTCACAAGGTGGATGATGATGATGATGATGATGAGACACAGTTGGCAATAAGTCAACTGCAATTAGTGTCTCAAGAGGTTGATGATTAGGATAAGACACAGTTGTCAATAAATGAGGTTGTTGTTAGGTCAACAAGTAAGGAGGATGACCAGAGTGAGAAAGTGGAAGAGGAGGTTGTGGACGATGAAATCACTGACCCAACCTGGGAAGGTGGCAAGCCGAGTGAGGACAGCAGTACAGAGGTGGAAGGAGCCACAACACCGCAACAGGCTGGAAGAGGCAGTGGGGTGGCAAAAGCGAGAAGGCAGGCCACACCAAACAGGCCCGAAACTGTTACCCTGAACACCCACTTGCAGAAACCTCCCTTGCCAAGGGGTAGGTGTTCCGTAGTCTGGAGCTTTTTTTATGAAAGTGCGGACAATAAAAGAATTTTCATTTGCAACCTGTGCCGTACCAAAATGAGCAGGGGCCTGAACACTAGCAACCTCACCACCACCAACATGATCCGCCACATGACATCAAAGCACCCTAATAGATGGGCCGAACGCCTGGGCACACAATCAGTGTCTGCGGGTCACACCACTGCCTCCTTTTTCCCTGTGTTACGTGCTGGCTAATCCCCTGTCCAAGATGCAGGCCCGGATGCCTCTCGCCTTGCACCTGGACCTTCGCAAGCACAATTAGCTAGCACATCCACTTCTGTGTCCCAGCGCAGCGTACAGATGTACATACCCCAGGCCTTTGAATGAAAGTGCAAATACCCAGCCACCCACCCATAGGCCATAGCACTAAATGTGCACCTTTCCAAATTGCTGGCCCTGGAAATGTTACCATTTAGACTTGTGGACACTGAGGCTTTCCGCAGCCTGATGGCGGTTTGCGGGCCCTACTTCCATAAGGATTTCCGCCACCATCTACATTAGTGGCTGCACCCCTCCCCCTTTCTCCTCCTCCACCTCCTCTTCCACTTCCACCTCTGAATTCTCATCTTGCAGCACCAGTCAGCCATCAGTCGGTAGCCGGAAGCAGTGTAGCACTGCAGTGGAGAAGCGGCAACAGGCTTTGCTAAAACTCATTTGCTTAGGTGACAAACAGCACACCACTGCAGAGCTGTGGCAGGGTATGAGGGACTAGACTGAGCTGTGGCTCTCGCTACTCAACCTACAAAAAGGCATGGTTGTGTCTGATAATGGCTGTAACTTGGTGGCAGCTTTGGAGCTCGGCAAGCTCACACACATACCATGCCTAGCCCACATGTAGTGTCCCACTAGGTAGGGGTGGGCACTACACAAGGGTCAATTGGTGTGCGCGTTACTCCTACTCACCAGGAACAGAAATGTCATATTTAATTCTGCATTTAATGTATGTTCTGATGTGTTTTACATGCAATGTACCCCTGTATCATGCAGTAGCAGGCCTAGTTGGGTGTAGTTAGACATCCCAGACACTAGAGGGAGATAGGGAGCCCCTAGTATAAATGTCCAGGCCCAGACAGGGAGTGTTAGTGCAGAGTCAGGAGTCTGAGAAGACAGAGGTTAAGAAGCCTGCTCCTGACATGCAGCTGGATAGCCCTGGCTGCTAGTGATGTCCAGGAGGCTGTTGAGAAGCTCCAGCCTGCCTGAGAACAAGAGAGCCTAAGTTAGCTCTGAAGAGATACCCCAGTTGCAGGATTCAACCTCCTGGGAGAAACCTACAGTTATCCACCTGATAGGAGGAGGCGACCCAGGGTAAGCAAAGTGACCCTGATGGGCAGAGGATTTTAGGAATCATAGCAAGGAGTATAATACCTGAGGAAGAAAGTAGCCAAGGATATAAGCCACCCTTTTAGGCATCCGGGCCTTGGGAGATATAAAGCCAGAGCAGGAGTTCTAGAAGGGACACTGTACATTGATTCTGAGGAAAGGTACAACCTGCTGCTGAGTGCTTGTGGAATTTACCCTCAGCGTATCTTGCATGACTATTGCCTGCCATATTTGTGAATAAGCCCCTTTTGTGGAACTGTAATATAAAGACTGTGCTACACCTGCTGTGCAAAGTTGGATTGTCCAGTAAAGTTTACGTTTGGTTCACTGCATGCTTGTGTACCTTCTTCATTCCAACCACCAACCGGCGTGCCACCGTCCAAAGGCACTGGCGTCACGAATACCACAGGGACCTTGCCCCAGGCACACAAAATACCTGTAACATCCAGGGCACCTCAACTACCATCAGGCCTGGTCCCTCTCTACAGAGCGTGCCCCAGAGGAACTGTGTCTACCTCTCCTTCACTGCCGCGCGCCTGCCCAGGGTTCTTCAAATATAGTGAGTACCCTCGATTGCCCATAGCTGTGACCTCACTTCGTCATGCCCTGCAGGTCTGGCGTGTTGCACACATGTTAAACTTAGTGGTTCAGCGGTTCCTTAAAACCTACCCCAATTTGCCAGAGCTACTGGTGAATATGTGCCATGTATGTGCCCATTTCCGAAAGTCATTTAAAGCTGCCGCCGGTCTGGCAACGCTGCAGCAGCGCTTGCATTTGCCAACTCACCGACTGTTGTGCGACATGAGCACGCACCTGAACTCCACATTCCACATGTTGGCCAGGCTTTGTGAGCAGCAGAGAGCAGTAGTGGAATACAGATGCAACATGGTCGTCACCTTTCCAGTCAGCTGCCACTCTTCACAAGCGAGGAGTGGGCATGGATGTCTGACCTCTGTGAGGTTTAAAGAAACTTTGAGGAATTAACACAGATGGAGAGCGGTGATCCCGCTATTATCAGCGTAACTATCCCACTTCTGTGTCTACTCAAATGTTCGCTGCTCACAATGAAGACGGACGCTTTGCATGTGGAAGAGGTGGAAATGGGGTAAGACAGTACACAGAGTGATAGTAAGACCACCCTCATTTCATATTCTCAGCGCGAATTGGATAAGGAGGAGGAATTGGAGGAGGAGGAGCAGGAGACAGTTGCCTCCGCTACAGAGGGTAGTACCAATAGCAGGTTTATTACATCAGTTCAGCGTGGATGGGCAGAAGAGGGAACATTTTTGGAAGATGGTGAAGTACATAGCAGACTGTGTCTGTGTCTTGATCTACACTAGTGTTATCTATGGTTTTACATAGAACTGCAGGTAACACTACTGCATTTTCGGTAATCAGAGAGCCATCACTGTGTTATCTGTATTCAGAGAGCTATCACTGTGTTATTTCTGGTGTTACATAGGACTACAGGTGACATCTACTGCATTATCTCTACATGTACTCAGATAGTTATCACTGTGTTATTTGCAATGTTACATAGGACTGCAGATAAAACTTTTATGGAATATCCACAGTAGTGCCATAGATTCAGATACCACAGGGTTTTGTTCTTACGGCATTCCCTTTGCCGCAAAACTGATCTGTGTCCTTTATTCTCTGGGTCAGTACGAATACGTACGAACGTATGTATACATTTCTTTATTGGCAAATGGGGGTGTGGCAGGGAAGGAGCCAGGACAGGAGGTGGGATGGGCCCGGGGTAGAAAGTGGGCGGGGTTAGGGGGCCCAATTCAGATTCTTGCTATGGGGCCCAGTGATTACTATGTACGCCCCTGGCTGACAGGCTGACTCTTATAAAAATGAACAAGGCCCGGATTGCCCCTGAATTCTCTACTCCACCAGAGGAAAGCGGCTGAACATAAAGGCATTTTAAATGTGGCTTTTATGGTGTATTGAATATACTGTATTCCCATGCACCTCTTCCACCACAAAAAAAGGGTATATGGTTCAATCTTCCTTTTCTCGTCCTCCTCCATCATATCAACATGCTTATTAGGCTGCCTTTGCTCCCAATGTTTTAGAGGGTCAGCTCAGCAGCAGGCCCTTAACCATAATTTTTTCGATGGTCAGCTCAGCAGCAGGCCCTTGCCCATAATTTTTTCCATGTTCAGATCAGCAGCAGGCACTCGCCCCCTAATGTTTTAGAGAGTCAGCTCAGCAGCAGACCCTCAACCATAATTTGTTCGATGGTCAGCTCAGCAGCAGGCCCTTGGCCATAATTTTTTCGATGGTCAGCTCAGCAGCAGGCCCTTGCCCCCTAATGTTTTAGTGAGTCAGCTCAGCAGCAGACCCTCACCCCTAATGTTTTAGATGGTTATATAAGCAGCAGACCCTCACCCCTAATGTTTTAGAAGGTTAAATCATCAGCAGACCCTCACCCCTAATTTTTTAAATGGTCAGCTCAGCAGCAGACTCTCACCCCTAATTTTTTAGATGGTCAGCTCAGCAGCAGACCCTCATCCCTAATGTTTTAGATTGTCAGATAAGCAGCAGGCCCTCGCCCCTAATGTTTTAGAGGGTCACCAGCAGACCCTTGCTCCTAATGTTTCCAGCAGGCCATCAATCATAATTTTTCAAGGGTGTGTATGATGCCCTTATATGTAATAAAGGGCGTATTGGAGTGCCAGTCCCTTGTAATTTTTGGCAGCCCTTTCACTTTGTGCATAGGCTTTATGAGTGTAGGAGTTCCACTACCTGAACAATTGTACCACAATGTGCCTCTTCCTTGTAATTTTTGGCAGCACTTGCACTTTATATACAAGTAAATTTACAGGAAAGAATGTTTCCTAACAGTTTTTCCTCTAAAATCGATTTTATATTCGGTTTTGTGCGTATTATTGTCAGTCTGTAAAAGTAGTGTACTACTCGGACAACATCATTCCCAGCAGCGACCTGTAAATCCAAGATGCATCCACACATCCTCCCCATGCTGTTCTTGAACCAATTTAGTGGTGTTTCCATCAATTTCTGACCTTTTCCTGTGAACCAGACACCCTCCCCTCTTTAGAGCATGGGGTGCTTGGTTTAATGCTCGGGTTCTCTCATTGACTTCCATTGTGCTAAGGTGCACGGTAGAGCATCCCGAGTTGTTCTACTCGATCACCCAAGCACTTTGGTGCTCGACAGGGCCGGCGCCACCTGTAAGGCAGCTGCCTAGGGCGCAATTTAGCAGGGGGCGCTAGCCGCGGTTTGAAAAAAAAGCGTTGGTTAAGTGGCGTCCGGGCCGAACCTGCCGCAAGTTTTCTTTTAAAGTACGGCAGCGGGCCCTCCCCCGCATTAGGCGGCTGCTGCACCGCCCGGGCTGGCGCGTCTTTGATTGTGCACCGCCCGGGCGCAGCCTGAAGAGAGGGACTGACAGGAGGGAAACGCCTCTAATGTAGCGTGGCTGAGCTCTGTCCGGTCCGTTGTACAGGAGCTTTTGTTTCCTGTACCTGGCCGGACTGACAGGAAGTGCTCACTTAGTGTGCACTTCCTTTCAGTCCGGCCGGGTACAGGAAACAAATGCTCCTGTACCGTGGACTGAACAGAGCTCGGCCACACTACACTAGAGGTGGGGGGGGGGATGAGAGTTACAAGGGAGGGGGGGAAGGAAATGAGAGTGACGTGGGGGGGAATAAGAGTGACAAGGGAGTGGGGGGGAATAAAAGTGACAAGGGAGGGGGGGAATGAGAGTGACAAAGGAGGGGGGAATGAATGTGACAAGAGAGGGGTGGAATGAGAGTGACAAGGGAGGGGGGAATGAGAGTGACAAGGGAGGGGGGGAATGAGAGTGACAAGGGAAGGGGAGAGAGTGACAAGGGGCGGGGTGAGAAAGAGAGTGACAAGGGAGGGGGGATAAGAGAGTGGCAAGGGAGGGGGGATGAGAGTGACAAGTGACAAGAGAGTGGGGGGGGGGAGAATGAGAGTGACAAGGGAGGGGGGGAATGAGAGTAACAAAGAAGGGGGGAATGAGAGTGACAGGGGAGGGGGGAACGAGAGTGACAAGGGAGGGGGAGAGAGTGACAAGGGGCAGGGTGAGAAAGAGTGACAAGGGAGGGGGATAAGAGTGACAAGGGAGGGGGGAGGAAATGAGAGTGACAAGGGAGTGGGGGAAGGAAATGAGAGTGACAAGGGAGGGTGGGAATGAGAGTGACAAAGGAGGGGGGGAAATGAGAGTGACAAAGGAGGGGGGGTGAGAGTGACAAGGGAGGGGGATGAGAGTGACAAGAAATGGGGGGAATGAGAGTGATAAGGGAGGGGGAATAAGAGTGACAAGGGAGGAGGGAGAAGTGAGTGAGAAAGGAGGGAGGGGGGAGAAGAGTGACAAGGGAGGGGGGAAAAGAGAGCGACAAGGGAGGGAGGGGGGAGAAGAGAGTGACAAGGGAGGGAGGGCAGAGAAGAGAGTGACAAGGGAGGGGAAAGAAGAGAGTGACAAGGGAGGGGAAAGAAGAGAGTGACAAGGGAGGGAGGGGGGAGAAGAGTGTGACAAGGGAGGGGGAATAAGAGATTGACAAGGGGGGGGGGGAGTGACAAGGGAGGGAGGGGGGAGAAGAGTGTGACACGGGAGGGAGGCGGGAGAAGAGAGTGACAAGGGAAGGAGAAGAGTGTGACAAGGGAGGGAGGGGGAAAAGAGAGTGACAAGGGAGGGAGGGGGAGAAGAGAGTGACAAGGGAGGGGGAGAAGAGAGTGACAAGGGAGGGGGAAATGAGAGTGACAAGGGGGGGGAATGAGAGTGTCAAGGGAGGGGGGTAAGAGTGACAAGGCAGGGAGGGGGGAGAAGAGAGTGACAAGGGAGGGGGGAGAAGAGAGTGACAAGGGAGGGGGGAGAAGAGAGTGACAAGGGAGGGAGGGGGGAGAAGAGTGTGACAAGGGAGGGAGGGGGAGAAGAGTGTGACAAGGGAGGGAGGCGGGAGAAGAGAGTGACAAGGGAGGGAGAAGAGTGTGACAAGGGAGGGAGGGGGAAAAGAGAGTGACAAGGGAGGGAGGGGGAGAATAGAGTGACAAGGGAGGGAGGGGGGAGAAGAGAGTGACAAGGGAGGGGGAAATGAGAGTGACAAGGGGGGGAATGAGAGTGTCAAGGGAGGGGGGGGTAAGAGTGACAAGGGATGGAGGGGGGAGAAGAGAGTGACAAGGGAGGGCGGAGAAGAGAGTGACAAGGGATTAACACTAGTAAAGATACATAAGAAACAAAATGGTATGGGATTTTTAACTAAGACTATCTGCAAAGTTGCTTCATTTCTTTAGATGAATTGGGGTAACTGTGTACATCAGGGCCAGACTGGGACAAAAAATAAGCCCTGGCATTTTTGAAGGAGCAGCCCGCACCCCCTTGCAGTCTAGGGGTGGAGCCAAAACCGGAAGCACAGTTGAGGGGCAGGGCCAGCCACCAGTAAGATAGGAAGGCTTCAGCTAACACACAAGCTTCTTTGGGGGTCCCCAGTTGACATTAGGGGTCTTAGTACGATCCAGCCACCTAATCTGGCAGAAAATGCAAGGAATCGACTGGACACAAAGCACAGCATGCAGCGGTTTATGTCCCGCTGATTCTCTGCATTTTTCCCAGATTGTAGCCGGATCTCTGCCGTACCCCATTATAGTTAATGGGGCTGGCGGGCATTCTGTCTGCATCCAGCAGTGCCAGATCCAGTGAATTCTCAGCTGGAACAGCCTGCCATGATCACTAACGCAGATGTGAAAGTAGCCTAATACAGCGCCCCATACCTCTTATATCCAGTGACGTCTCCTTTGATGTAGATGTTCTCTTTCTTCATCTTCTCCATTCAGACCAGACCACCGTGATAATTTATTTCAGCCATCTCACGTCTCTGCAGCGTTTGACAGACATCTTAGTTTCCTACTTTTCCATCATCCTCCAATTAACATCCCATCATGCACCCCCAATACTGAGAAGCTGTGCTCCCCAATACTATACTGCAAAAAGAACTGTGCTAAGCTGATGCTGTGCCAGGGTGCTCCCAAAGTAATGGTGCTCCCAAAGTCCCAACAATAGTAATTATTTCTTTGCCAGAGTGCATTTAGTAGTAATAGTGCTCCTACAGTGCCCCCAACTGTAATTGTGTCCCACAAGTAATAATGCTCCCATAGTCCCCCAGTTGTAATAAAGCCCACCATAATGCCCCGATAGTAATAATTCTCTTTATAGTGTGTGACAGTAGACCCCCCTCCCTTATAATGTGCACCAGTACAAAAAATGCCCCGTTGTGTGCCAGTAAAAAAAGAATTACCTCCTTGAGGAAAGAAGGTTTGTACACAAACATAGTGGAGGATTCTTTACGGTAAGAGCAGTGAGACTATGAAACTCTCTGCCTGAGGAGGTGGCGATGGTGAGTACAATAAAGGAATTCAAGAGGGGCCTGGATGTATTTCTGGAGTGTAATAATATTACAGGATATAGCTACTAGAGAGGGGTCGTTGATCCAGGGAGTTATTCTGATTGCCTGATTGGAGTCGGGAAGGAATTTTTCATTCCCCTAAAGTGAGGAAAATTGGCTTCTACCTCACAGTTTTTTTTTGGCCTTCCTCTGGATCAATTTGCAGAATGACAGGCCGAACTGGATGGACAAATGTCATTTTTTCGGCCTTATGTACTATGTTACTATGTTAGTGCCCCCAGTAGAGCCAATGTCCCCAGAGTGCCCTCATGTGTTCCAATGACCCGTACTGTGTGCCACTACAAAAAACACTTAGTGCCACCAGTTGAGCTTAGGTGCCCATAGTGAATTTATAATTTGTGCCAGTACAAAATACTCCTATATAGTCCCCCCAGAAGATGCTCCCATAGTGCTCCTTCCCCGTCTCCACAGTGCCCTCCAAAATGTGGCACTATAAAATGCCCCTATAGACTGCCCCACATAGATACCCCCATAATGCTCCTTTCCTCTCTTCCCCATAGTGGCATCAAAATGGGTGCCAGTATTAAATGCCCCTATATAATGCCCTCATAGTGCTCGTCCCCTACTTCTCCATAGTGCCCACCTATAATGCGTGCCAGTATATAGGGCCCCCAGTAGATGCCCCCATAGTGCTCCTTCCCCTCTTCTCCATAGTGCCCCCCATAATGTGCCAGTATATAGGGCCCCCATAGTGCTTCCCCTCTTCTCCATAGTGACCCCGTATTGTGCCAGTATATAGGGCCCCATAGTGCTTCCCCTCTTCTCCATAGTGCCCCCGTATTGTGCCAATATATAGGGCCCCATAGTGCTTCCCCTCTTCTCCATAGTGCCCCCCATATTGTGCCAGTATATAGGGCTCCCCCATATTGTGCCAGTATATAGGGCCCCATAGTGCTTCCCCTCTTCTCCATAGTGCCCCTCCCATGTTGTGCCAGTATATAGGGCCCCATAGTGCTTCCCCTCTTCTCCATAGTACCCCCCCATATTGTGCCAGTATATAGGCCCCCCATATTGTGCCAGTATATATGGCCCCATAGTGTTTCCCCTCTTCTCCATAGTGCCGACCTCCCATATTGTGCCAGTATATAGGGCCCCATAGTGCTTCCCCTCTTCTGCATAGTGTCCCCCCATCTTCTGCCAGTATATAGGGCCCCATAGTGCCCCCCCATATTGTGCCAGTATATAGGGCCCCATAGTGCTTCCCCTCTTCTCCATAGTGCCGACCCCCTATATTGTGCCAGTATATAGGGCCCCATAGTGCTTCCCCTCTTCTGCATAGTGTCCCCCCTATATTGTGCCAGTATATAGGGCCCCATAGTGCCCCCCATATTGTGCCAGTATATATGGCCCCATAGTGCTTCCCCTCTTCTCCATAGTGCCGACCCCCCCCCTATATTGTGCCAGTATATAGGGCCCCCACCCCCCTTCTTGCCACAGTATAGTATAAAATTAATAAATAAAAACAATAAACTCATATACTTACCTCCATGCTGCTGTCAGCGATGCGATGCAGGCCTCTTACGATCTGTGTATAGGGCCCCCACCTCCTGAGGACGGCGATACAGATGAATATGGAGATGAGCGCTTCCACAATGGAAGCGCTCATCTCCACTCCTGCCCGGCTGCTGCCACATTAATTAATAAAATAAAAAAACTTAGCCGGCAACACAATCAGACTAACGCTAAGCTGATTGTGTTCGGCCCAGCCCACCGGGCTGCCCGGCCCACCAGGCAAATGCCCGGTCTGCCCTATGGCCAGTCCGGCCCTGGTAGGAGGTAGCCCCGTGAGATATTCCAATGATGTTTATTCAGTCTCTCTCTCAGTGACTGGATGGTGCGGCCTATATATACATAAGATGATGAGCAGTTTATAGGGCTTTTGATCGGGTGTTCCTCTCCCGTCACGTTGCTCCTAAAGGACTGCACACGGTTTGAAATATTATCGCAGCATTTGCATAACCTGTGATTGCATTTGTAGCTGCCTTTAAATTTCAGCTGACTCGTTAGACCGGCTAAAATTGTATTGATGTTCTTTTTCTTCTTTAGTTTGCTCGGTGCGAGTATGTTCTTCAGAGATTTTGCTCTCCTGAAAGTAATACGGGGTTTTGGTGGTATCAGGTCTTTCAAATATTGGTCATCTTTCAGGATGTGCCAATGTTTTGTTAAAATGGTTCTTAGAGCTTCATGGTTAGGGTTGAAGGTCGTGATAAAGGATGTCTTATATTCCGCAATTTTGGATGTTTCGGTCAGCCCATTTTTCTTTTTTATATTCAGGCATTCTTCTTGGCTCTGATTTTTTGCCCGCATAAACGCATTTTGTATAATTCTTTCTGGGTATTTTTTCTTTGTGAACCTAGCCCGTAATATATCGCTCAGACACATTCCAGGCCTAGCCCACGTGTTCAACCTTGTGGTTCAGCTGTTTCTCAAAACCTACCCCAATTTGACTGAGCTACTGGTGAAGGCGTGCAGCGTGTGTGCACATTTCCACAAGTCATCGACAGCTTTTATCCACTTGAAATTGCCAGCTCACCGGCTGTTGTGCGATGTGAGCACCCGCTGGAACTACACGTTCCACATGTTGCTCATACTTTGTGAGAGGAGGAAGAGTATGAGTAGATTGAGAGTGATCCGCCCTAATGACGACAGCGAAGTCTTGCCTGTTGGTACTCTGGCACACATGGCTGACTTCATGTTAGGCTGCCTTTCCCGCGACCCGCACGTTATACGCATTTTAGACAACACGGATTACTGGCTGTTCACCCTTTTCGACCCCCGCTATAAAGAGAACCTCTCATCTCTCATTTCTCTGGTGGAGAGGACAAGCAAAACGATGCACCCAAAATTTCCATCTGACAATGCTGGCGGCAGAGTCTGTAGTTCTTTGGCCAACCGAGGAGGGGAGACAAGGGGAATACACAACAGTTCCAACAGAGATAGGGCTACACTCTCCAAAGCCTGGGGCAGTTTCATGACACCCCGCCAGCACCCTCACCCTGATGCGCGGTCTAGTGTCACAAGGAGGGAAAAATATGATGGTGTCCTCAGGAGTGTCCTCAATGATCCCTCAGTGCCTTACAACTACTCGGTGTCCAAGCTGGACACGTGGCACGAACAGGTGCTCTACGCCTTGGAGGTGCTGGCCTGCCCTGCCTCCAGCGTTTTGTCTGAGCGAATATTTAGTGCTGCTGGTGGCATTACAACAGTTAAGCGTATCCACCTGTCAATTGAAAATACTGACAGGTTGACTTTTATAAAAATGAACAAGGCCTGAATTGAACATAAAGGCACTTTAAATGTGTTGTTTATAATGTACTGAATACACTGTATTCCCATGCACCCCTTCCACCACAAACATGCTCACCAGCAGGCCCCCGCATATAATGTTTTACAGGGTCAGCTCACCAGCAGGCCCTCGCATATAATTTTTTTAGAGGGTCAGCTCACCAGCAGGCCCTCGCATATAATGTTTTACAGGGTCAGCTCACTAGCAGGCCCGCACCTCAAATCTTTTACAGGGTCAGCGAACCTGAAGGCCCTCGTGTATAATGTTTTACAGGGTCATCTCACCTGAAGGCCCTCACCTACATTCTTTTAGAGGGTCAGCTCACCAGCAGGCCCACACCTAAAATATTTTACAGGGTCAGATCACCAACAGGCCCGCCCTTAAAATATTTTACAGGGTCATCTCACCAGCAGGCTCTCGCATATAATCTTTTACAGGGTTAGCTCACCAGCAGGCCCTCGCATATAATTTTTTACAGGGTCAGCTCACCAGCAGGCCTTCACCTACAATCTTTTACAGGGTCAACTCACCTGCAGGCCCGCACCTAAAATCTTTTACGGGTCAGCTACACAAAGCCCGCATCTAAAATCTTTTACAGGGTCAACTCACCTGCAGGCCCTCACCTAATTAAACCTAATAGGTAATTTTCGCGCATGCTGCCTTGCTTGATCGTGGAAGCCGTAGCTGTTTCTCAGGCTTCCTCTCCGTAAACAAACCATAGTTTGTGCTGTAAATAACATTGAATGTTGATAGGGCAGACATCCGAATCAATCATCGTTGTCACGGAAACGTGCAATCGGCCTAGGTTATCTAGAGTCACCAAAGCGGCAGCAGGCAATGGCCCATAATGTTTTAGATGGTCAGATCAGCGGGTCCTTGCTCCAAATGTTTTTGAGGGTCACCAGCAGGCCTTCACCTACAATCTTTTACAGAGTCAGCTCACCTGCAGGCCCTCACCTAATTATACCTAATAGGTCATTTGTGCGCATGCCTTGCTTGGATGTGGTAGCCATAGCTGTTTCTCAGGCTCCCTCTCCGGAATCGAACCATGATTCCACCGTTACCTAGTAACATAGTAACATAGTACATAAGGCCGAAAAAATACATTTGTCCATCCAGTTCGGCCTGTTATCCTGCAAGTTGATCCAGAGGAAGGCAAAAAAAAAAAACCCTGTGAGGTAGAAGCCAATTTTCCCTACTTTAGGGGAATAAAAAATTCCTTCCCGACTCCAATCAGGCAATCAAAATAACTCCCTGGATCAACGACCCCTCTCTAGTAGCTATAGCCTGTAATATTATTACGCTCCAGAAATACATCCAGGCCCCTCCAGGTTACCCATGGTTTACATGGCTTGGGCTGAAAATAACATTGAAAGTTGATAGGGCAGACATATGAATGGATTGTCGCCATCACGGGTTGCTCCAAATGTTTTTGAGGGTCACCAGCAGGCCATCAATCATAATTTTTCAAGGCTGTGTATGATGCCCTCCTTTATGTGTAAAAAAGGGTGTATTAGACTACCGGATCCTTATAATTTTTTGCAGCCCTTTCACTTAGTACTAGTGTTGAGCGCGAATATTCAAATTGCGAATGTTTTTCTCGAATATCGCAATTTCGAGATTTCGCGAATATTTAGAATATCGTTCTATATATTCGCGAAATCGAATATTCTTTTTTTTTTATTATTATATTTTTTTCTTTCCCACTTCCCTAAAGTTGTTCTTACCTGTCCTTTGGATTCCTGGCTTCCTGGCTGCTCCAGTCAGTGGCGTTTTCAACTTACTGCTATATTCCATATTAGCTAAATTACAATCTAATCTATATGTGTATTTTACGAAATTTCGCAATAGTCAAAATTGCGATGCGAGTAATATAACACGAAATAATCGCATGAAGATTTCAATTTAGCACTGCTATACTCCATATTCTAGCCTAATATGGAATATAGCTGTGCTAAGTTAGCACTGCTATATTCCATATTAGGCTAGAATATGGAATATAGCAGTGCTAAGTTGAAATCTTCATGCGATTATTTTGTGTTATATTACTCGCATCGCAATTTCGACTTTTGCAAATGTTCTTAATATTGCTCTAAGTTCGTCTTTTAGAATATTCGTAATATTCTGAAAGACGAAGTTAGAGCAATATTACGAATATTCTAAAAGACGAAGTTAGAGCAATATTACGAAATTTTGTAAAATACACATATAGATTGTAATTTAGCTAATATAGTGCTATAATCCCTTTCTTTTCCCTCTATTTTTTTTTGCCTCTTCTGAACTTAAATTTTGTAAAATATGTACACTATTAAAAAATATTACTATAGCAGTATATTAGCTTAAATACAATCTATGTCTATTTTACGAAATTTCGCAATATTGCTCTAACTTCGTCTTTTAGAATATTTGTAATATTCTAAAAGACGAAGTTAGAGCAATATTAAGAACATTTGCAAAAGTCGAAATTGCGATGCGAGTAATATAACACGAAATAATCGCAAGAAGATTTCAACTTAGCACTGCTATAATCCATATTCTAGCCTAATATGGAATATAGCAGTGCTAACTTAGCACAGCTATATTCCATATTAGGCTAGAATATGGAATATAGCAGTGCTAAGTTGAAATCTTCATGCGATTATTTTGTGTTATATTACTCGCATCGCAATTTCGGCTTTTGCAAATGTTCTTAATATTGCTCTAACTTCGTCTTTTAGACGTCTTTTTATTGTGAAGCAAACAACAAATAGGACAAAATAACAGAAAAAGTCAATTGCATAACTATTCACCCCCAAAGTCAATTCTTTGTAAATCCACATTTTGCGGCAATCACAGCTCCAAATCGCTTTGGATACGTCTCTATGAGCTTGCCACATCTTACCACTGGGATTTTTGCCCATTTAATCTTGCAAAACTGCTCCAGCAACTTATAGTTGGGTGGTTTGCGCTTGAGAACAGCAATATTTAAGTCAGACCACAGATTTCCTATTGGATTGAGATCTGGGCTTTGACTAGGCCATTCCAACACATCTACATGTTTCCCCTTAAGGCCCCTTTCACACGGGCGAGTATTCCGTGCGGATGCGATGCGTGAGTTGAACGCATTGCACCCGCACTGAATCCTGACCCATTCATTTCTATGGGGCTGTTCACATGAGCGGTGATTTTCACGCATCACTTATGCGTTGCGTGAAAATCGCAGCATGTTCTATATTCAGCGTTTTTCACGTAACGCAGGCCCCATAGAAATGAATGGGGTTGCGTGAAAATCGCAAGCATCCGCAAGCAAGTGCGGATGCGGTGCGATTTCCACACATGGGTTCTAGGTGACAGTCTATTCACTGTATTATTTTCCCTTATAACATGGTTATAAGGGAAAATAATAGCATTCTGACTACAGAATGCTTAGTATAATAGTGCTGGGAGGGTTAAAAAAAATAAAAAAAGTTAACTCACCTTATCCCCATGATCGCCTAGTTCCCGGTCGGTCTGTTCTTTAGCTGTGGCTAAAGGACCTGTGGTGATGTCAGATCACATGCTCCATCACCATGGTGATGGACCATGTGATTGGAGCATGTGATCTGACATCACCAAAGGTCATTCAGTCCACAGCTAAAGAACAGACCGGGATCTACACGATCATGGGGATAAGGTGAGTTAACTTTTTTATTATTTTTAACCCTTCCAGCACTATTATACTAAGCATTCTGTATTCAGAATGCTATTATTTTCCCTTATAACCATGTTATAAGGGAAAATAATACAATCTTCAGAACATCAATCCCAAGCCCGAACTTCTGTGAAGAAGTTCGGGTTTGGGTACCAAACATGCGCGATTTTTCTCACGCGAGTGCAAAACGCATTACAATGTTTTGCACTCGCGCGGAAAAATCGCGGGTGTTTCCGCAACGCACCCGCACATTTTTCCGCAACGCCCGTGTGAAACCAGCCTAAACCACTCAAGTGTTGCTTTAGCAGTGTGTTTGGGGTCATTGTGCTGCTGGAAGGTGAACCTCCGTCCTAGCCTCAAATCATGCATAGAGTGGTACAGGTTTTGCTTAACAAAATAGAGTGGAACATATTAGCAAAATTCATGCAGCCTCAGAGATACCTGAGAAAGACTGGGAAACATTACAAGCAGTTCCACGGCATTTCCATAGATTCCATGGGTCAGACCCACGGGGTCTTACAGTGAGAGGTATCGATAGAGTCAATCTAGGATCCAGGGGTGGCAATGTCAAACTAGCTTTACTCCGTAGAGAAACCAGATGGATAGTTATCTTAGACACGGTTGCCCCTCACGGCCTGAATGAGTCTAACAGCTTCTCCTCCTTCCTATAAGAACAGCGCAAATTTTAATCAGCAGGGTATAACAGGTTTTATATCTAGTATTCCTTTATTTTTCATTATAATATCTTCTTCTTTCTTTCTTTGAGATTGAGACATGTTCGGTATGAATCTACGACTTGAAATCAACATCAAACAACACACAAAAGGAAAAATATATTACATGAAGAACTACCGAGAATGTGTGGACTCTCCATACCATTATTAGGGCTATTTTTGTTCATCTATGATGTTTAAATCAGTCGGGGCCTGTCTTGGTCTATACCATCGGCCTGCTGTTGCTCTTTCATGTAGCGTGGGTCGGGAATGCCTCGGTCGACCCCATGGGCTGCTTTTCGCCGCCGGTGGGGCCGCCCTTGACTCTCTGGCCCCACATCTTGATATTCTTTGTACTGATAGCCTCTGTACCACAATCCTATGACATCTAAGCTGCTGGGTACTGTCTTTGTATATATTACTGATCTGCGACTTCTTTTTATGTATGGTGGGTCGTGGGTGCCTCAGTCGACCCCATGGGCGGCCTTTTTGCCCACGGTGGGGCCGCCCTCTGGCACCCACGCCCCACATTTCTTGTTATCTAAGATATCTCACAGGGGTGATGCATATCCAGCAGTATTCAGTGTGGATATGTGTGTTATGACTATTACAACAATTCTTGTTGTGATGTATTAACCGTATCACCACTATCCCGCATCAGTATGATGTATTTACTACTTATTTGAGATCAATGATCTTATATAATATTATTTTAAATACTATATGCACAGGCACATTGACTACGCACTTGGCATTATAATAGGAGAATCATGCAATTATGTCTCAGTATGAATTTGAGGTAAAACATTAATCATGATATTCATCACTTATTAATTATTATAGCATCCTTTCTAAATGCTTCTTATGATGTGTTTTTACATGTTAAATTAATCCTTTGGTCACTTATTATTCTTATTATTTTTTTATGATTTTTTATGGTTAATTGTGTATTGTATCATCATGTGACCACATTGACCGATGGTATAATTTTATCCGATATGCTGCTGGTCCTCTGCCCCGCCCGTGGGTATTGCGGTGTTTGCAGGGAATCGTGGACCTAATATGGATCTTTTCTATATACTATTGACCATTTTGATCGGCATTATTTATATATAATGCGATTTGCAGCCTACTCCACAGCCTTCCCGAATAGGATTCATCGGCTGGTGTTTGCGGTTCACCTGCGTTCCACTGGGCCGCAGATCACACATGCGCTGCACGGCGTCATCTCAACATGCTCTGTGACGTCTGTATGCGCTGCGCATGCGCGGTATGCAGGCGGGGACGCGCTGAGAGATGGCTCCGTGGAACATGGTGTTTCCGCGCCCACTCCATCGGATCACAGGTGTCCGCAACCCAGGTAAATCCCTCCCATTTCCTAGACTATATATACCCTGCCATCCTGTTAATTAGTACCTCCTGATGAAGCCGCTGAGGTGAAACGTGTGTCGAGGTCTTGCGCTTAGGGTTTAGTATCCTCCTGTGTTCATCATGGCTTCAGGTACGTCCTGCGTATAGTATTGTCTTTTACCTATATATGGTCTCATACCTCATCCATATTAGGCCTCTCTTTGATATCTTTCAAAACACTGCTATACCCTGGGATTTGGTGATAGACTAGACTTGAGTTATTTTTTGCATTATATCTGTCTGTCTTGGTCGCCCATGATCCTTGGACGTTGTGGTGCTATTCACGGACATCCAGCCATATCTGTTTTCTACCCTTGATTATATAGCCCAGATTGGGGCATATTTGTTATGTAGATTTGTCTGTCCTTGATTTCTTACCACTCTTACTTGTGAGCCATCTATGCTTATTGTCGCATAGATATATATGTATATGCAGCTGTGTATACTGCCCTTCGCTTCTCTGTATTCTGTTTGCCATCCCGTCCTTTTCCCATATTTTATAATTGATAATAAATTGATATTTTGTACTATCTCCACTTGCTTTTTTGCTGCTTTGCTTAACAATATCCCTGAATTTAGCACCACCCATCTTTCCCTCAACTCTGCCATTTTCCCAGTCCCAGCTGCTGAAAAACAACCCCACAGCATGATGCTGCCACCACCATGTTTCACTGTGGAGATGGTGTTCTTTGGGTGATGTGATGTGTTGCGTTTGCGCTAGACATAGCATTTGCTTTGATGGCCGAAAAATTCAATTTTAGTCTCATCAGACCAGAGCACCATCCTACATACATTTGGGAGTATCCCACATGCCTTTTCGCAAACTCACAACGTGCCTTTTTTTTTTTTTTACTGAAAGTAATGTCTTTCTTCTGGCCACTCTGCCCTAAAGCCCAACTCTATGGAGCGTACAGCTTATTGTCGTCCTATGTACAGACACTCCAGTCACTGCTGTGGAACTCTGCAACTCCTCCAGGGTTTCCTTATGTCTCTGTGCTGCCTCTCTGATTAATGCCCTCCTTGCCCGGTCCGTGAGTTTTGGTGGGCGGCGGTCTCTTGGCAGGTTTGCTGTTGTGCTATGTTCTTTCCATTTGGTTATGATGGATTTGATGGTGCTCCTGGGAATCATCAAAGATTGGGATATTTTTTTATAACCTAACCCTGACTTGTACTTCTCAACAACATTGTCCCTTACTTGTTTAGAGAGTTCTTTGGTCTTCATGGCAGTGTTTGGTTAGTGATTAGAGTTGATCGGACACCTGGATGTTCGGGTTCGATGGGTTCAGCCGAACTTCACAAAAAAGTTTGAGTTTGGGACACGAACTTGACCCCGAACCCGAACCCTATTGAAGTCAGAGAAATGGCTCTAAAAAAGTCATGGAAAGGGCTAGAGGACTGCAAATGGTAGCAAAATGTGGTTAAGAGCATGTCAAGTGCTCTGCAAACAAATGTGGATAGGGAAATGACTTCAAATAACATAAAATACGTAAAAATAAAAAATTATAATCTTGGACTTGGAGGACGAGTTCCATATGGAGTAGGAGGTTGAGGAGGCGGAGGATGTGGCGGTGTAGGTGGAAGCAGCGGTGGAGGAGGAGGAGGAAGTAGCCAACACTGGTTTTTGGTTTACATTTTTTCATTTTTTGTTTAAATTAGGGTACCCCCCAAAACATTGGGAAATATACCCTGTTATAACCCCCTCCAGCTGTGCTAAACAAACATTCAGACAATACACTGGCTGGAGGGCAGGCCAGCACCTTCAAGGTGTAAAGGGTAAGCTCAGGCCATATGCCCAATTTGAAGACCCAGAAGTTGAAGGGGGCAGACCCGTCATTCAGTACGTGTAGGTGTGTGCACACATACTGCTCCACCATGTTTCTAAAATGCTGCCTCCTGCTAAGATGTTCCATATCAGCTGCTGGTGCTGGTTGTTGTAGCGTGCTGACAAAGCTTTTCCACATTTTGGCCATGCTAACCCTGCCCTCTGTGTTGCTGGTGGCGCCCTCTTCCTCCTCCTCTGCCTTCGCCTTGTGCTTCCACTGTGCCCTCACTGTCAGGTGGGAATGCCACCAGCAGCGCTTCTACCAGCGTGCGCTTGTACTCGCGCATCTTATGATCACGCTCCAGTGACGGAATTAAGGACCGTATGTTGTCCTTGTAATGGGGATCCAGCAGCATGGCCACCCAGTAATCAGCACAAATTAGAATGTGGGTAACTCGGCGGCCGTTGCGGAGACACTGCAGCATGCAATCGCTCATGTTACGCTGCAGTGCTGACAGGTGACCAGCAGCAGGGTGAGAACGCCGAAAGCGCTCACAGACGGCCCACACTTTATGCAGCAGCTCTGATATATTGGGGTAATTTTTAAGGAACCTCTGCACCACCAAATTCAGCACACGCGCAGGTAAGGGATGTGTGTCAAACCGTCTAGTTCCAGAGTTACTACGAGATTTCGCCCATTATCGCATACCACCAGGCCTGGCTTGAGGCTCACTGGCACCAACCACTCATCGGTCTGTTGTTCAAGGCCCGTCCACAGCTCCTGCGCAGTGTGGGGTTTGTCCCCCAAACAGATAAGTTTTAAAACTGCCTGCTGTTGTTTACCCCTGGCTGTGCTGAAGTTGGTGGTGAAGGTGTTAGGCTGACCGGATGAGGAGCCGGTAGAGGACAAGGAAGCGAAGTAGGAGGACAAAGCAACAGGAGGCAAACTGAAGCGCCCTGCAATACTCGGTGGTGGAAGGACATGCGCCAAACTGCTATCCGCCTCAGGCCCAGCCACCACCTCATGATCCTCCACATCATCTTCCACCCAGTCTTTACCCCTGCCCTCCTTGTCGGTCTGCACACTTTCGAAAGCCACAGCAGTTGGCACCTGTGTTTCGTCATCATCCAAGACGTGCTGCGGTGGTCCTCCCATGTACTCATCTTGAAAGATAAGTGGTTGGGCATCGATGCACTCAATCTCTTCCATTTCTGGGGCAGGGCTAGGTGGATGGCCCTGGGAAACCCTGCTAGCAGAGTCATCAAAAAGCAGAAGAGACTGCTGCGTGACTTGGGGCTCAGACTGCTTGGCTGATTTGCAAGGGGGTGAGGTAAAAGACATGGACATCGGCTGCAGGTGCCAACTCTGATCTTTCAGCAAGAGACTGGGTAGGAGACAATGTGAAGTAACTGGAGGCATTGTCAGCAACCCAATTTACTATCGCCTGTACTTGTTCTGGCATCACCATTCGTAGAGCCGCATTAGCGCCGACTACCGCTGAAGGTTCTGTCGCCTACTCGCATCTGGGTAAGGTGTTTCACTTGTGCGTGTAGCTGCCACAGATCAACCACATCATCTCCCTGCAACAGGAGCTCCACCAGCAGCACCACGAACGGGGCCACGTCCCTTATTTGATGCTCTCCTCATATTTCTCAAATTTAGGATCTTGCCCTAAATATGTGTTTTTTTTAATAGCAGAATAGAACAGGATCTAAAGGGTAAAACACCAAAAAGTAAATATCATAGATATCACACGTGGAGTTATTCGTATAGTACCTATAAAGCTCAAAAAGCTACCACACAAGTAATTATAATCAATAAATTCTTTATTAAACATCCATTTACAATACAATAATAAAAAATACAGACAAGCAGCAATCATGGGAACACAGCAGTGTTACAGAAAGTTTAAAAACCGAGTATCCCAACAATTTAAGCAGTATCAGGTGAGTGGGGCTCATATGGCAACAGTGCACACCGGATATGAATAACCATCCACCACAGGCATATATCATGCCTAATGGTGTAGACCTGTGTAAACCCCTACAAAGATTGAAAATGCTGAAGGGAAAAGCAATGCGAAAAATCACATATCCTACTGACCCTGGTCTGGAGTAGCCGTCTGACGACCGTTTCGCTTCACGCTTCCTCTTGGGGCATACTCCACTCATCCAAAGTCCCCTCCTTTATACACCTTTAGTCTGAACCTCTACCAATGGCTACACTTATACACAGGCGTCCTCAATCGCATAATCAGAAAGCAACCAAATACCTTTTCCTTGAGAGGGAGGAGGTGAGCGTCTTAGGATCCAATCAGCTATCATTCACACAGCTGCCGCGTCATCCGCCCTCAGACCCGCCCGCCAAAGCCGACAAAGTCACATGGGTCAGAGTCATGCGGCGCAACAAATCCGCGTCAGGACACCAGCGCGGCTTTTTCACCTGGCAACCAAGTCACATGACCAGTCACATGACTGGCTGACCATACATATCTCACAATGACAGATGCAGCAAAGGCTGCAAAATTTATATTTTTGCCCTAAATAGGTGTTTTTTAATAGCAGATGTAAGAGTGTAAGAGTTAGGTAGCAGGGTTGTCGATGAGCACGCTCTTTTGAGCACAGATTCCAGGCAACCTCAGTTTTTACTAGGGTGACCAGACTGCCTGAGTCTAACAATGCACTCACATCTTTACCTTCCACAGTAATAACACACATTTGTTTCTCCCCCCAGTATTTGGAAATGCCACACATGCAAGCTGAGCTTGACAGATGACAGATGCAGCAAATGCTGAAAAATTTAGTTTTTTGCCCTAAATATGTGTTTTTTTTATAGCAGAATAGAACAGGATCTAAAGGGTAAAACTGCGGTTTATAACGGAGGCATCACACTGCATTAGTTCATCATACATTGGGCAATTGGCAACAACATGACCTGGCATTTGACATCTGAAACATTTTATTAAGTCTCTATTTGGTCTCTTATAGGCCACAGACCTCCCAGGCACGGCTTGCCAGCGTCTAGAGCCTGGGCCTCCAGTCTCTTCACTTGCACCCACAGATATATCACCTCTGCCAGGCCTCTTTTCCCTTAGAACAGTCTTACCAGGTAATCCTGGAGTTCTCCGTTGCGGGCCTGGGGAGAGCTGCAGCAGACTCAATAGCTCCTCTGCGGCTGTGTACCTCTCAACCATCTCCACCAACTGGTCAGCATTCTTGGGGTCACCATGGCTCACACACTTGCGCAAGGTAACGGGGAGGGCCCTTAAGTACTGGTCCATCACAACCCGCTCCAAGATCTGGGGGCCTGTCAGGATCTTTGGCTGCAACTACTTCTTGGTCAGGTGAATGAGGTTGTGCATTTGGGAATGTGGAGGTTTATCCATGCTGTAGTCCCAGTTGTGCACACGCTGTGCGCGTACCGAAAGAGTAACTCCAAGTGCAGTACACAGCCCTGCAGGGTATTGCGATGGTGAGGTCACGGTTACTTAGGCAAACGAGGGTTGCTCTGGGTTGCTCAGTTTCTTGAAAGACCCTGGGCCGGTGTACAGCAGTGATGAAGAGGCTGGCACAGGAGACCTCTGGGGCACTCTCAGTGTATAGGGACCAGGCCTGATGGTAGATGAGGTGCCCTGGATGTTGCAGGTGTTTAATGTGCCGGGGGCAAGGTCCCTTTAAGATTCATGACGCCAGTGCCGGTAACGGTAGCACACCGATTTATGATAGGAATGATTGAGGAACACGATGTTGTGGTGAACCAAAACTTCCTTTTACTGGAAACAGTCAATTATTTACAGTCTGGGTTCAGTTCCACATGGCAGTAGCAATAATAAGCAGGCTTTATACATGGCAGGCACAATGTTCTTGCAAGATACTCAGAGGGTTAAAACAACTTACAGACCAGGCTGCACTTTTCCTCAGAATCCTGTCTGTCTTTATCCCAAGGTCCGTATGCCCTAATTCTGGCTTTATCCTTGGTAGGGAAACTTCCTCAGGTATATATATATATATATATATATATATATATATCCTTGCTTTAGTTAAAATCCTTCTACCCTTCAGCCCTCAGGTTGGCTGGTAACACTTTGGCTCTGCTCTTCTCTCGTTGTGGGAACTTCAGGTTTCTCTCAGGAGGCAACTTCTTCTCTTGGTGGCAACTAGAAGCCTGGGCTGTCTAGCTGCATGTCAGGAGGTGGCCTTCAGCTCCTCTCTAGCTAAAGTGAACACTCTCTTCTGTCTCCACACAGACTCCTGACTACACACCTCTTTCCCTGCACAGGACTTGACTATATATATTAGAGGTTCCTTAGCTCCCTCTACTGTCTAGGAAGAGGAACTACACCCTAACAGGCCTGATACACAGATACACAGGGAAAATAAACATAAATAACATAGCAATATACAGTACATTAAAATGCAATGTAAAATACAATGCCACTGTTCCACAGGAGGTGGAGAACAACGTGGCCCGATTACAAGGCGTGTAAGGATTTCCTTTTTTAGCTTACCATAGTCCATAGCATCACGATTCTCCACGTCAAAATATGACTTTTGGGGTTCCCCCGAAAGGAAGGGGGCCAACAGTCCTGCCCACTGTACCTTTGGCCAACCCTCTCGCTCGGCAGTCCTTTTAGAAGGTGGTAAAGTAGGCTTCGACATCATCGGCGGTTGTCATCTTTTGCAAAAAGTGACTAGCCCTTATGGAGGAATGAGTGGCATCTGCCATACCTGGCACCTGTGACACGGGTTATTTGCTGCACCACAGCTGTTAAGCTCTCCCGGTCTTTTCTTTGCACCTCTTGTGCAGCCTCAAGTTGGGCCATCAGCCTGTGGCTGGTGTATTCAAGCGCATCCTCTACCACTTGTAAGAGTTAGGTAGCGTGGTGGTCTATAAGCACGCTCTCTTAAACACAGATTCCAGGAAACCTCCGTTTTCCATCAACTCTCCAGATTTATTGCCAGCGGGTGGTACATAAAATTAACATAAACAAACAAAATTCTATGCCTGTCCGGCTCTAACTATACAATGAGGAACTCCTGACTAACCAGATGCCAGCCTAACACTGGACACCAAACATAACCCTATTGTTTGTTCTACCTGCTATACTCACAGAGACTCCAAGCAGTTCTATCCAAAGGCAGAGAGAGAGAGAGAGAGACGTGTCTCCATTCTCAGCCTTATATCAGGCTAGCACACCTGAGTAGCGATTACCTGACAGACCAAAACCCGGACTGTCCGGATGGAGTGGGCCCCCACCCTTTTCTCCCCACTCCAGCAACAAAGGCCCTAAAACTTGTGTTTTTTTACAAATCTAAATTGCAGAGAGGTCTGCATAGACCTCTGCTGACCCTTTCCCTGGTTGCTTTTTAAATGACAGAAGTGAGGAACCTTGGGCACACATAGACCAGTCCACTACTTCTCCAGACACTCTGTCACACAGAATAGAACAACAGTATCTAAAGGGTGTATCTCACAATGACAGATGCAGCAAAGGCTGCAAAATAGATTTTTTTTTGGCCCAAAATAGGTGTTTTTTTAATAGCAGAATAGCACAGCAGTGTCTAAAGCATGCATCTCACAGTGACAGGTGCAGACAAGGCAGCAAATTAAGTATTTTGCCCAAAAAGGGTGTTTTTTTAATACCAGACTATGACAGCAGTATATAACACTTGAATTTCACACTGACAGATGCAGACAAGGCCGCAAACTAAGTATTTTGCCCAAAATCTGTGTTTTTTTAATACCAGAATAGTACAGCAGTATCTAAAGCGTGTATCTCACACGTACAGATGCAGACAAGGCCGCAAATTAAGTATTTTGCCCAAAATGGGTGTTTTTTGAATAACAGAATATAACAGCAGTATATAGCACTTGAATTTCACACGTACAGATGCAGCAAGGTCTGTAAAATTTAATATTTTGCCCAAAGAGGGTGGTTTTTAAAACACAGAAAATTATGACTATGACTATTTCGAGACTATGAAAATTGTAGATACAGACTTAAGGCATCAAAACTATGAATTAACACATGTGGAATTATATACATAACAAAAAAGTGTGAAACAACTGAAAATATGTCATATTCTAGGTTCTTCAAAGTAGCCACCTTTTGCTTTGATTACTGCTTTGCACACTCTTGGCATTCTCTTGATGAGCTTCAAGAGGTAGTCACCTGAAATGGTTTTCACTTCACAGGTGTGTCCTGTCAGGTTTAATAAGTGGGATTTCTTGCCTTATAAATGGGGTTGGGACCATCAGTTGCGTTGTGGAGAAGTCAGGTGGATACACAGTTGATAGTCCTACTGAATAGACTGTCAGAATTTGTATTATGGCAAGAAAAAAGCAGCTAAGTAAAGAAAAACGAGTGGCCATCATTACTTTAAGAAATGAAGGTCAGTCAGTCCGATAAATTGGGAAAACTTTGAAAGTGTCCCCAAGTGCAGTCACAAAAACCATCAAGCGCTACAAAGAAACTGGCTCACATGTGGACCGCCCCAGGAAAGGAAGACCAAGAGTCACCTCTGCTGCGGAGGATAAGTTTATCCGAGTCACCAGCCTCAGAAATCGCAGGTTAACAGCAGCTCAGATTAGAGACCGGGTCAATGCCACACAGAGTTCTGGCAGCAGACACATCTCTAGAACAACTGTTAAGAGGAGACTGTGTGAATCAGGCCTTCATGGTAGAATATCTGCTAGGAAACCACTTCTAAGGACAGGCAGCAAGCAGAAGAGACTTGTTTGGGCTAAAGAACACAAGGAATGGACATTAAACCAGTGGAAATCTGTGCTTTGGTCTGATGAGTCCAGATTTGAGATCTTTGGTTCCAGCCACTGTGTCTTTGTTCGACGCAGAAAAGGTGAACGGATGGACTCTACATGCCTGGTTCTCACCATGACGCATGGAGGAGGAGGTGTGATGGTGTGGGGGTGCTTTGCTGGTGACACTGTTGGGGATTTATTCAAAATTGAAGGCATACTGAACAGCATGGCTACCACAGCATCTTGCAGCGGCATGCTATTCCATCTGGTTTGCGTTTAGTTGGACCATCATTTATTTTTCAACAGGACAATGACCCCAAACACACCTCCAGGCTGTTTAAGGGCTATTTAACCATGAAGGAGAGTGATGGGGTGCTGCGCCAGATGACCTGGCCTCCACAGTCACCGGACCTGAACCCAATCGAGATAGTTTGGGGTGAGCTGGACCGCAGAGTGAAAGCAAAAGGGCCAACAAGTGCTAAGCATCTCTGGGAACTCCTTCAAGACTGTTGGAAGACCATTTCAGGTGACTACCTCTTGAAGCTCATCAAGAGAATGCCAAGAGTGTGCAAAGCAGTAATCAAAGCAAAAGGTGGCTACTTTGAAGAACCTAGACTATGACATATTTTCAGTTGTTTCACACTTTTTTGTTATTTATATAATTCCACATGTGTTAATTCATAGTTTTGATGCCTTCAGTGTGAATCTACAATTTTCATAGTCATGAAAATAAAGAAAACTCTTTGAATGAGGTGTGTCCAAACTTTTGGCCTGTACTGTACGCACATGCAATTTTTTTTTATTTCTAAACAATAGTTTTATTTATATATTTTTCTAATTTCCCTTTACTAACTTAGACTATTGTGTTCTGATCCATCACCTAAAATTCAGATTACCAAAACATTGAATTTAAGGCCGTAATGTAACAAAATACGAAAAAAAAGTCAAGGGGGGTAAATACTTTTGCAAGGCACTGTATATGAGTAAAGAGAATCTGACATCAGTGACCTCCTTATTAAACTGTTTGCAT
The DNA here is from genome assembly GCF_014858855.1 of Bufo gargarizans. NCBI lineage: Eukaryota > Metazoa > Chordata > Amphibia > Anura > Bufonidae > Bufo > Bufo gargarizans. The sequence continues at coordinate 314,050,997 of NC_058082.1, read as the reverse complement.
AAACCAATAGACCTGGGACACGTTTGGCCCTGGGGGTTGGCACCTTTCCTCGGATCAACAAAAGAAAAACAGCATTTCAGGCGAACTACACCATATTTTAATTATTTGGATTTTCACCAGTAATGGACTTAGCCATATTGTAGTTCTGACATATTCTGGACCAGAGCTATACTACTATTGTGTTTGGTGTGGTCTCCAAGTGCTGTTCTACAGTGTGATATTCCTGACCTGTCTTGACCTGACTACTTGCTCTACCACGTAACCATACGTTCCATACAGCCATGTGTGCATGTCTGGACGGTGTATGTTGTTTTACAAGGCTGATGGCTCAATGCAGTGGTCTCCCAACACAGGTTATGGCATATCTGAGAATTTATTTTGCAGCTAGAATTATGCTACCTGAAGCACACAAATTGTACCACCCAGAAGAGTACACAATGGGGTCACCAAAGTACTGGCCAATATGCCATGAGGATATTTCCTGGTTATCCCTTAAATGTACAGTTTAGTTTAGCTTACCCTTTTTTATCTATGAAAGAGGTTTCCTGGGAGTTTAAAGTTAATTGCCTAGATGAGTGGTTTTAACAAAACTTTGATTAAGCTGCTTCTTGACTTTCACAAAGAAATTGGCTTTGTGATCAATTACTTAGTCACAAAGTGCATTTCTTTGTAAGTAGCTGTTGCAATGACGGGAGAAAGCAATTTCATTGAACCCCTCATATGCACGTTCATCGCTGATCATGGCATCTGGGATATAAGAAATTAGGGCTTTCAGGGGTTAATGTGCTAAAAAATATTCTAATCGAATCTTTCCTGAAATTCGGATTGAAGTACACTTCGGATACTTTGTTTAGCTTAACAATAATCATCAATATCTGATAGATGGGGATCTGAACCCTAGCACCCCACCTATTTGTAGCTGTTTGAAGAGGCCCGTCACAGACTCTTTCTAGGCCTGTGACATCACGTTCATTGGTCTCATGGCCTATGTACAGCTCATTGAAGTGAATGGGCCTGGACAGCAATATCTTGAACAGCTATTATACAATGTACACTGCTGTGGTTGTTATGCAGTTAGGAGGCCACAATACTCATCATAGCCCTGCAGTCTTTTAAAATAGCTGATTGGCAGGGGTGCCAGGTGTCACACCCCCACTGATCAGATATTGATGACCTATCCTCGGGATAGGCCATGAATACTGAACTCCCAGAAAAGCCCTTTAACAATTCTACCTTATCCTAACCTATTTGGCCTGTTACACAAAAACCTCCAAAGTAGAAACTCAGCTTTGCTAGCCATGTGATGATGTCACCTATTTATGTCTGTATGCATCAGTACTACAGTCAGATGAATGGAATGAATGGTACATTTACTTTCCTCAGATAAGTGCTAAAAACCATCATTTATTTGGAGGACATGGATATTTTTCATTATATCAGACACACAAATGACAAATGTGTAACTTGTCCTTAAAATAAATTGACTCTCCTTCATAACTTACAATATAATCTGCAAAGACGAAAGAGAGAAAGAGATCCTTTCTGCAGTGTAATGACTGCATGAGAGGTACCCAAGTTAATAACGCCGAAACCGAAGCCGTGTTTACATATGACTAGTAGTCACTTAAGGATCTTAAACAGAGCTGAATTGAATTATGTCCCAATCATCATTGTATCAAGATGTGTAATGAGCCTTGTAACTGTGGCTCTTGAATTTATTTCTTCTATTAAGCGCTGTGATTTTTACAATTGGTGCTATTGCTGATGTGATGTTGAAATAGGACTATGTGCACATCTATTTTAAAGTTACTTATAAATCAAAGTACTTCATTCAGCTTCATAAATCTGGTTGAAGATGAGAACTGCCTATCTCTATGGGGTGTATGACATCCTGATAACATGGGCCATGGCATGATCATAATTAGAGATGAGTGAACTAAATCCCATGAAGTGGAATTCGATCCGAATTTCAGGAAAAACTTAATTCGCCTCAAAGCCGAATTTCCTCGTGCTTCATGTAAGCAAATCTATTTAACCTAAATTAGTGTAAAAATACAAAAAAATTCATTCTTACCTGCTCTATTTGATTGTGATAGGCCACCAGGCGCCATCTTGATTGAAGATCTCGCTGGAAATCCCATCATACGTCACTATATCAGCCGTCGCGATTATGTAATCTCGCGCCGCTCGAGACTTCGCGCCAGATCTACAAGCAAGATGGCGGCGGCCTGCCCGTCACGGGCAAATGAACGCGGCAAGTTTGATTACATGTTTTTTTACACTCAGATGCCGCAATCATGTATGCATCTGAGGGGTACAATGACGGGGGCAGCACTATCGCAGCTCCCTGTCATTGCACCCACTACTTACAAAAAAAATACGCTTCGTGATGAAGTAATTCATCTTGAAGCGAATTTATTTGTAAAATAGTTTTGAAACCCTCTTCCACATATGCAGTAAGTATACTGTAGTGCAGTAATCTGCAGTGCGTGGATTAGAAATTAGAGAACTTGTCAAGATTTCTTTCAGGTCCAGTTTGTCGAATTTTTGAAATAGTTCAGTTTGGACACAAATCTGTTTGCTACAATTGCCCTGAAAGTTGGTATGTAACCCCCTCTAGCCTCCTAGAACTCATAATTTTTAGGAATTTATCTCTTTTCATTTCTTTTTTATGAATTTTTTCCCCTCCCCAAGCACTGGAACGCGATGGCAGCAATAGTAATTCATGTCTGAGTGAACCCAAAGTACATAGCAATGGGTAAAGGCACATTTGACGGTGTTAACAACCGTTCTGGCATATGTCTCATGCTTTTTCATATTCCAAAGCTTAAAAAAATTGGCCCTTATCGGAGACAGATGATCTCCATTTAAAAAAAATCAAACGTGGCTTGGGGGAACAAGTGGCATGATGTAGGCCGCAGCCATACAGAACATGATGGTAGGCAGACAGACAGCAACAGGGTCAAGATGGGGCACAAGGTCTATCCGTTTTTAATCAGTCAGAGCTGTGAGAAAATGTCGGTATTAATGCAATAATCACATATGTATGCCGCTTAATTTTTTTTTAACAAACCCCCCCCCCCCCACAAAAAATTTTTTTTTACTTCAACCGTGTGAAGACTGAATACATGTAAACTGAGAATTGAGGGGCATTAGTGGCATGATGCAGGCCGCAGCATGCAGCACATACATTTATGCTGCTTAAAGAAATTTAACCCCCTGAAAGATTATCAAAATTAGGGTTATTAACTTTAGAAAAAGGACGACTGAGGGGAGATCTAATTACTATGTATAAAAATATCAGGGGTCAGTACAGAGATCTATCCCATCATCTATTTATTTCCAGGACTGTGACTGTGACGAGGGGACATCCTCTGCGTCTAGAGGAAAGAAGGTTTGTACACAAACATAGAAGAGGATTCTTTACGGTAAGAGCAGTGAGACTATGGAACTCTCTGCCTGAGGAGGTGGTGATGGTGAGTACAATAAAGGAATTCAAGAGGGGCCTGGATGTATTTCTGGAGCGTAATAATATTACAGGCTATAGCTACTAGAGAGGGGTCGTTGATCCAGGGAGTTATTCTGATTGCCTGATTGGAGTCGGGAAGGAATTTTTTATTCCCCTAAAGTGAGGAAAATTGGCTTCTACCTCACAGGGTTATTTTGCCTTCTTCTGGATCAACTTGCAGGATGACAGGCCGAACTGGATGGACAAATGTCATTTTTCGGCCTTATGTACTATGTTACTATGTTAGACCAAAAAATAAAAAAATTTACATTTTAACTATTGTGGAAATGGAATACAGTACCCGTAACTTGATAACTGAGAGGCATTAGTGGCATGATACAGGCCTCAGCATGCAGCAGCCGTACAGAACGTGATGGTAGGCAGAAAAAAAGCAACAGTGGCAAGGTGGGGCACCGCCAGCAAGGTGAGGTCTATCCACCAGAATCAGTCGTAAGGCCTCATGCACATGGCCGTTGTTTCGGTCCGCATCTGAGCTGCCGTTTTGGCGGCTCTGATGCGGACCCATTCACTTCAATGGGGCCGCAAAACATGCGGACAGCACTCCGTGTGCTGTCCGCATCCGTGGATCCGTTCCGCCCCCCCACTAAATAAATATAACATGTCCTATTCTTGTGTGCGCTTTGTTGACAAGAATAGGCATTTATATTGCCGGCGCCCGTTCCGTTACACAAATTTCTGAAGGCAACACGGGAGGCTTCCGTTTTTTGCGGATCCGCAGATTGCGGACCGCAAAAACAGCACGGTTTTGTGCATGAGGCCTAAGAGTGTGAAAATCCTCCTGAAAAGTAATGTTTTGGACACTAGTGGAGGACAACTTGGTCCGTCTGGGTGTCACTGTGGCCCCCACAGCTCTGAAAACCCTCTCTGAGATGGCGTCAGGGAACAGGGTATGTGACAGAGACTGGCCTGAACCTGGGCATTGAGGCCAGGGACGATTCTAGTTTTTCTGCTGCCTGAGGAGAAAAATGAATTGGCGCCCGCCCTTCCCCCTCCCTCAGTGCTTTGCGGCCAGGGGAGCACCTAGCCTTTCTACTGCCTGAGGTAAAAATTGAAACGTCACCCATGTGCAAATTCTCAACCTAACCCATTCTCTCCAGATCAGTGGGGGCCGGACACCCGACACCACCGCCGATCAGAACAGAACAGAGAAAGCAGCGCTCATATAAAAAAAAAAAAGCAGACAACTAGGGATGAGCGAACTCGAACTGTATAGTTCGGGTTCGTACCGAATTTTGGGGTGTCCGTGACACGGACCCGAACCCGGACATCTTCGTAAAAGTCTGGGTTCGGGTTCGGTGTTCGTCGCTTTCTTGGCGCTTTTGTGACGCTTTCTTGGCGCTTTTTGAAAGGCTGCAAAGCAGCCAATCAACAAGCGTCATACTACTTGCCCCAAGAGGCCATCACAGCCATGCCTACTATTGGCATGGCTGTGATTGGCCAGAGCACCATGTGACCCAGCCTCTATTTAAGCTGGAGTCACATAGCGCCGCCCGTCACTCTGCTCTGATTAGCGTAGGGAGAGGTTGCGGCTGCGACAGTAGGGCGAGATTAGGCAGATTAACTCCTCCAAAGTACTTGATTATTGATCGATCTGCAACTGTGGATCATTGAGCTGCTGATACTCAATTGCTCACTGTTTTTAGGCTGCCCAGACCGTTTGTCAGTCACATTTTTCTGGGGTGATCGGCGGCCATTTTGTGTCTTGTGGTGCGCCAGCACAAGCTGCGACCAAGTGCATTTAACCCTCAATGGTGTGGTTGTTTTTTGGCTAAAGCCTACATCAGGGTGAAGCTGTCACACCAAGTGCATTTAACCAGCAATAGTCTGTTTATTTTTTGGCCATATAGTACATCAGGGGCAAGCTGCGCCTGTCACCAAGTGCATTTAACCCTCAATGGTGTGGTTGTTTTTTGGCTAAAGCCTACATCAGGGTGAAGCTGTCACACCAAGTGCATTTAACCAGCAATAGTCTGTTTATTTTTTGGCCATATACTACATCAGGGGCAAGCTGCGCCCGTCACCAAGTGCATTTAACCCTCAGTAGTGTGGTTGGTCAAGCTATCACACCAAGTGCATTTAACCAGCAATAGTCTGTTCATTTTTTGGCCATATACTACATCAGGGGCAAGCTGCGCCCGTCACCAAGTGCATTTAACCAGCAATAGTCTGTTCATTTTTTGGCCATATACTACATCAGGGGCAAGCTGCGCCCGTCACCAAGTGCATTTAACCCTCAGTAGTGTGGTTGGTCAAGCTGTGACACCAAGTGCATTTAACCAGCAATAGTCTGTTCATTTTTTGGCCATATACTACATCAGGGGAAAGCTGCGCCCGTCACCAAGTGCATTTAACCCTCAGTAGTGTGGTTGGTCAAGCTGTCACACCAAGTGCATTTAACCAGCAATAGTCTGTTCATTTTTTGGCCATATACTACATCAGGGGCAAGCTGCGCCTGTCACCAAGTGCATTTAACCCTCAATGGTGTGGTTGTTTTTTGGCTAAAGCCTACATCAGGGTGAAGCTGTCACACCAAGTGCATTTAACCAGCAATAGTCTGTTCATTTTTTGGCCATATACTAAATCAGGGGCAAGCTGCGCCCGTCACCAAGTGCATTTAACCCTCAGTAGTGTGGTTGGTCAAGCTATCACACCAAGTGCATTTAACCAGCAATAGTCTGTTCATTTTTTGGCCATATACTAAATCAGGGGCAAGCTGCGCCCGTCACCAAGTGCATTTAACCAGCAATAGTCTGTTCATTTTTTGGCCATATACTACATCAGGGGCAAGCTGCGCCCGTCACCAAGTGCATTTAACCCTCAGTAGTGTGGTTGGTCAAGCTATCAAACCAAGTGCATTTAACCAGCAATAGTCTGTTCATTTTTTGGCCATATACTACATCAGGGGCAAGCTGCGCCCGTCACCAAGTGCATTTAACCCTCAGTAGTGTGGTTGGTCAAGCTGTGACACCAAGTGCATTTAACCAGCAATAGTCTGTTCATTTTTTGGCCATATACTACATCAGGGGCAAGCTGCGCCCGTCACCAAGTGCATTTAACCAGCAATAGTGTGGTTATTTTTTGGCCATATCCCAGTCTAATTCTGTCACTAAATCCATACCGGTCACCCAGCGCCTAAATACTAGGCCTCAAATTTATATCCCGCTAAATCTGTCGTTACCGCTGTACTGTTGTGGCTGGGCAAGTTATTTAGTGTCCGTCAAAGCACATTTTTTGTTCAGGGTTGAAATACAATTCCCAATTTAGCAATTTCATAATTTAGTGGTTTCTGCTATATCAGAGCTATTTGAAATCTATCCCTAAAAGGGTATATAATATTCAAGGTGCACATAGGGTCATTCAGAATAACTTCACACACACGCTACTGTGCATTTCCAAGTCCAATTCTGTTAGTAAATCCATACCGGTCACCCAGCGCCTAAATACTAGGCCTCAAATTTATATCCCGCTAAATCTCTCGTTACCGCTGTCCTGTTGTGGCTGGGAAAGTTATTTAGTGTCTGTCAAAGCACATTTTTTGTTCTGGGTTGAAATACAATTCCCAATTTAGCAATTTCATAATTTAGTGGTTTCTGCTATATCAGAGCTATTTGAAATCTATCCCTAAAAGGGTATATAATATTCAAGGTGCACATAGGGTCATTCAGAATAACTTCACACACACGCTACTGTGCATTTCCAAGTCCAATTCTGTTAGTAAATCCATACCGGTCACCCAGCGCCTAAATACTAGGCCTCAAATTTATATCCCGCTAAATCTCTCGTTACCGCTGTCCTGTTGTGGCTGGGAAAGTTATTTAGTGTCCGTCAAAGCACATTTTTTGTTCTGGGTTTAAATACAATTCCAAATTTAACAATTTCATAATTTAGTGGTTTCTGCTATATCAGAGCTATTTGAAATCTATCCCTAAAAGGGTATATAATATTCAAGGTGCACATAGGGTCATTCAGAATAACTTCACACACACGCTACTGTGCATTTCCAAGTCCATGACAGGGGTATTGGTTATCTGCCGCTCGACCCCCAACATTCCCTTTCACTTACCCACATCCTAAACCTAACTCCACCCATCACTCGACTCAACCTAACCCCACAATGACACACGGACACCGATCTTGGAATAAATCGGCCACAGCAGCCGTCTTTTATTAACAAATAAACATAACAATTTATAAATAACAATCCCCCCCCCCCCCCCCCCGAGGGGAGGTCCTTGAAGCCCCCAAATAACTGCAAGAAACTCCACTGAATGAGCCATCTTGCTTCCAGCCGTTGCCCTTCAGCTCGGAAGCACCACTGAATGGCCCCTTTAAAATCCGTCACCACTGGGAGTCCAGCCCTCACCATGGAGCCCTCCCAGCATCCTCCTCTGTGAATATGACCAACTTCAAGGACCTCCCCCCGCCATAGCCACCGTGACACTTACACAACCCTGCCTTCCTACAACACCCTAAAACTCATTCCCCTAAACCTATAACCACATAAAAAAGGGGAGGGTGGGCGGGAGTTTTCTCTAACTCTCCACAAAATGGCCCCTGTCTTCCACAATGCTTCCCTATTTAACCCCTTGACCCCACCCCTACACTCAAACCACCCAATCCCCACTACCAGGGGTCTCCCTAAACCAAACCCCTGTCATGGTGCCCTCCCCTAAGGCTACGCCCTTCAGTCCGGCCACAGCTTGACAGGGGTATTGGTTATCTGCCGCTCGACCCCCAACATTCCCTTTCACTTACCCACATCCTAAACCTAACTCCACCCATCACTCGACTCAACCTAACCCCACAATGACACACGGACACCGATCTTGGAATAAATCGGCCACAGCAGCCGTCTTTTATTAACAAATAAACATAACAATTTATAAATAACAATTCCCCCCCCCGAGGGGAGGTCCTTGAAGCCCCCAAATAACTGCAAGAAACTCCACTGAATGAGCCATCTTGCTTCCTGAATGGCCCCTTTAAAATCCGTCACCACTGGGAGTCCAGCCCTCACCATGGAGCCCTCCCAGCATCCTCCTCTGTGAATATGACCAACTTCAAGGACCTCCCCCCGCCACAGACGCGAAGACTTGACCGCCTTAAGACTGAGCGTTCCTCCACAAACGCAAGGCCACCTCAATGCCCTCCTGAATAGCCAAACACCACATGTCCAAACCAACCGCATTTAAGTGCACTCCATCAGCCCGCCAAAAACCCCCCACACCCTTCTCCAGCTCCAAATGCCTCACTGCCACCGCCCCATTCCTGGCCATGAACCTACCCATCGCCCGGTTCACCTTGACACGGGCCCTGTTTACACCCTCCACGGACCTCGCATCCCTCCACACCATCCTGGGCACTATATCAGACCATACTGTCACCATCCGTGGGAACAACGCCCATATCCTCAGCAAGTCAAACTTCATGCCAGCAACAATTCCCTAAATGGCCGCGCTACCAGGTCATTACCCCCCACATGCAAAACCAATACCTCGGGTGCCCTATCCTGCCTCACAAACCTGTGAATCTCCGGCAACACCCCGGCCCAAACCATACCTCTCCGCCCTAGCCATCTCACCACCGCCACGGACCTCGAGAACCCCAGCTGCTGACCATCCGGCCGAACCGCTGCCCGGACAGCCCCCCAAAAGACATAAGAATGTCCGAGGATCCACACTAGGGCCGGCACTGCATCTGTAAAGAAAAACAAACCAAGACCAACCAATAATAACATTGCATACAGAAAAACCCGTTCCCCTACCAGCCCCCCCGGCCGTTCCCTCACAAGCTATGCAAACGAATATATGATCTGAACCGAACAGATTCCCATCGCCCAATCCTTTTAATGATCTCATCCCCCAACCCCCACCTCGCCGCTTCTGTTGCCGCCCCTATTCTAAATGAATGACTCGAATACCCGTCAGGCCCCAAACCCAACCGAACCAGACATTTCGAAAAAACCGCCGCAAACTGAAAGCGCGACAAAAATGAATCATCCCCATGCACTAACAACGGCAACGCATCGCTCCTCCTACCTACCCAATATGCACGCAAGCTCAATACCGGACACATAGCGCACTCCGGGACCCCAAACAACACTACCCTGCGCCCCCGTCCCTCCGCATCCGTCTTAGACCGGCGAATCACGAACTCCAGCCTGTCCTGAAATAACTCCACATCCGACGCACCGTTGGACTGACCAATTCCCCCACCCGCAATGCCCCAAAAAACGCCAACGAAAAAGCTAATCGGAACAAACGCACCTCCGAGGCGGAAGTACATACCACCCCTAGCTGCTCACCCAGTCTTAACAACAACCCAAAGGACACAGGTCTCCTGCTATCACGCCCTGTACCCGCCCGGCGCCACCCCTTCAACGCCCGCATCACCAAAAATGACTTAGTCGCATCCGGCCGCTGTCTACACTTAAAGCCGAACGCCAATCCGGCCATGCAACTATTCATTCTCGCTATAGACCAGCCTTCCTCCCTACAGTGACCCACAAACAACAACATAGGAACCTCAAGGTCCCCTTCCCCAACCCCCAACTGACTGCACCAATCCTCCCAACACTGCCACGATTTTAAATACAGCTCCCACGTCCTAGGCGCCAGTGATGCCTGAATGAGACTTGCTACCGTTCTTCCAGTACCTCCCATAGACAACTCGGGCATTCCCTCCCAAACTCCTCCGCGTCTGGAGCCAACTGCCGGAACCGGTCCCACTGTGAACGAGAAAGAGCGTCAGCTATACCATTCTCCACACCAGGCACATGCACCGCCACCACCCACGCATTGATCAACAAGCACTCCAGCACCAACTGTTGTAACAACCGCACCACCAACCCTGACGAGGCCGACAATCCATTGATAGCCTGCACCACTCCCAAATTATCACAGTGGAACCGCACTTTTCTGTCACGGAACACTTCCCCCCACAACACCACCGCCGCCACAATAGGAAAAAGTTCCAGCAAAGCCACGTTCTTTACCCAACCTCTTTCCACCCAGCTATCAGGCCACTTACCCGCACACCACTGCCCCCGGCAATAAACCCCAAAACCCTCACTCCCCGCCGCATCCGAAAACAACTCAAAATCAAAGGAATCCACCACATCACCCATAAACAGAGAGCGACCGTTATAACAATCCAAAAAGGAACCCCACACCTTCAAGTCCGCTCTCAACTCCTTTCCCAAGCGAACATAATGATGTGGTGCGACCACCCCCGCCGTTGCCATAGCCAACCTCCTACAAAACACCCTCCCCATAGGCATAATCCGGCACGCGAAATTAAGTTTTCCAAGCAGCGACTGTAGCTCCTTCAACCGCAGCTTTTTTAAACGACACGCCCTCGCTACCTCTCCTTTCAGATCCACCAACTTATCCAAGGGCAACCTACACTCCATCCTAACCGTGTCGATCACGATACCTAAAAAACTCAACTCCGTGACCGGCCCAACCGTCTTCTCCGAGGCCAACGGGACCCCAAAAACCCCAAACAACGACTCTAATGTATGCAACAACAATGCGCACACCCTGGACCCTGACGGACCAATACATAGGAAATCGTCCAGGTAATGAATGATAGACTCACAACCCGCCGAATCCGCCACCGCCCATTCCAAAAAAGAGCTAAACGCCTCAAAGTACGCACAGGACAGGGAACAGCCCATAGGCAAACATCTATCCACAAAAAACTCCCCCCCCCCAAAAACACCCCAACAAATGCAAACAATCCGGGTGAACCGGCAGCAACCGAAACGCAGCCTCGATGTCAGTCTTTGCTAATAGCGCCCCCCTTCCAAATTTCCTAACCCACTGCACTGCCGCATCAAATGAGGTATAAACCACCGAACACAAGGCGGGGTCTATACCGTCATTGACCGACGAGCCCTTCGGAAAAGACAGGTGATGAATAAGCCTAAACTTATTCTTCTCCTTCTTCGGCACTACCCCTAACGGCGACACTCGCAAATTCAGCAAAGGTGGATCCACGAATGGTCCCGCCATCCTGCCTAGTCTGACCTCCTTGCTAAGTTTCTCCGCTACCACCTCCGGATGCTCCAACGCCGACCTCAAATTTCTCGTACTCAACAACCCATCACCCTGAACAAACGGTATCCGAAAACCAACCGAAAAACCTTCCTGCAACAAAGCTGCCGCATCCCTATCCGGGTATCTATCTAGAAACGGGCCCATCCTTCCCAGACGTACTGGCGTCTCCCCCTTTGCTATTAACATCCCCCCCCCTCTGTCTGTTACCCCTAAAACACCGCGCTGCCCCATGCGCCCCCCCACACACCGAGCACTCGAGTTTGAATTTACACTTCGCTCCGAATTTGCATGTCCCATCATTGAATCCGAAAAAAGCCCTTTCGCTGCTGCCGCCACGACATTGGACTGCCCTCCACCTCCTGCATCCCCCCGAAAGGACTGGCCCTGTCTCGCCGGCGCCGTAACCTTTAACCACAGCGCGATATCCTTATGGTCCCACTTGATTTCGGGCCGCACCGCCTTCCGCTGCCGGAACTGTTCGTCATACCGCAGCCATGCTACCCCCCCATACACCCTGTACGCCTCCCCCACGGCATCCAAGTAACAAAATAACGCCGAACAGCACTCCGGCGCCTTCTCCCCAATCACGCTCGCTAATATCGCGAACGACTGCAGCCAGTTTGCAAACGTCCGCGGTATCAGCCGGTACCTCCGCTTCTCCTCCTCCTCCTTCTTACCATCCTCCCGTCTCACCCTGTCCAGGTTAAACTTGTCCAAGGGGAGCAGAGAAAAAATCTCCACATACTCCCCCTTCCAGATCTTTTCCCTCACCTCCTGCTTCAAATGCGCCCCCAAAGGGCCTTCAAAGCAGACATAAACCTCCCCTCTCGCCCTATCATCCATCCGCACCGTCTCGTCCTCCGCCGCCCCCCCCCGCCTGCGTCTGCACCGACACGCCCCCCGACCCTACCCCCGAACTGGCTCCCCCAAACCCACTCGCGCCACCAGAAAAACCAGACACCCCCCACGCTGGTAACGGAGACGTACCCCCCATCCCCCAGCCCGCAAGTAAACCTGCTAGCCCGCCTAACAACTGCCCCAAACCCCTGCTAACATCTACGGGGGGCCCCCCAACACCCCCAGCCTCCCCCATAATCTGCGCTAAAGTTCCCCAAGAGGCCTCACCTGGCTGCCTGGGTGCTGTGTCCCCACCAGCCGAAGATCCGGAATCCAGCAGATCACTCCTCCGCGACGCCGCCTCATCATCCAGTCTCCTAGCCAGCCCCAGGCTAGAGACGTCAGGACCTCCATCTACACCGGCTGCAGCAGAGTGGGCGGAGCTTCTTCTCCCCTGCATCTCGACCACCGAAGACAGGGGCCTGCTGCCGGCCGTTGCAACTGCAGCAGCCCCGCTCCTCACGCCGTCCTGCGCACGCCGGGAGGCCTCAGCCCCCGATCCTGGGCAAGAGGCCCCCGCACCTGGTCCTTCTCCCCCGGCGTCAACAGCTGAAGGCCGAGGTGACCGGGCCAGGCCACCTCGCAGGCTCCGCCTCACGACCGGATTCCTCCCACGCCGGGAGGCACTCGAGGAAGCGGTCCCCGCCGACCCCCGGCGTGGAGGGTCCCTGGAGGGGCTCCGCTTCCGGCGCTGAGCCTTAGTGGGGGGCTGAGACGTATGAGACGCCTCCGGGCTGTAGCGCGCCGGCGGCCCGGCCCGCCGCGGCCGGACTGATACTGGCTGAGGCCCAGCTGGAGCCTCCGCCGCCCCCCCGGAGCATCTGCTGCACCTGCGCCTCGATCCATTCGGCGCCGCAGACCTCCGCCGCTGCCCGCAGTCTGGAGATGGTCTCCTCAAGCTGATCCATGCCAGTAGAGTACAGGTACCAGTTTTCTCTAACTCTCCACAAAATGGCCCCTGTCTTTCACAATGCTTCCCTATTTAACCCCTTGACCCCACCCCTACACTCAAACCACCCAATCCCCACTACCAGGGGTCTCCCTAAACCAAACCCCTGTCATGGTGCCCTCCCCTAAGGCTACGCCCTTCAGTCCGGCCACAGCTATTCTGTTAGTAAATCCATACCGGTCACCCAGCGCCTAAATACTAGGCCTCAAATTTATATCCCGCTAAATCTCTCGTTACCGCTGTCCTGTTGTGGCTGGGAAAGTTATTTAGTGTCCGTCAAAGCACATTTTTTGTTCTGGGTTGAAATACAATTCCCAATTTAGCAATTTCATAATTTAGTGGTTTCTGCTATATCAGAGCTATTTGAAATCTATCCCTAAAAGGGTATATAATATTCAAGGTGCACATAGGGTCATTCAGAATAACTTCACACACACGCTACTGTGCATTTCCAAGTCCAATTCTGTTAGTAAATCCATACCGGTCACCCAGCGCCTAAATACTAGGCCTCAAATTTATATCCCGCTGAATTTGAATACAATACATTGGGCCAAATAATATTTTTGTTGTTGTGGTGAACCATAACAATGTGGAAAACATCTAGTAAGGGACGCGGACGTGGACATGGTCGTGGTGATGTTAGTGGACCCTCTGGTGCTGGGAGAGGACGTGGCCGTTCTGCCACATCCACACGTCCTAGTGTACCAACTACCTCAGGTCCCAGTAGCCGCCAGAATTTACAGCGATATATGGTGGGGCCCAATGCCGTTCTAAGGATGGTAAGGCCTGAGCAGGTACAGGCATTAGTCAATTGGGTGGCCGAAAGTGGATCCAGCACGTTCACATTATCTCCCACCCAGTCTTCTGCAGAAAGCGCACAGATGGCGCCTGAAAACCAACCCCATCAGTCTGTCACATCACCCCCATGCATACCAGGGAAACTGTCTCAGCCTCAAGTTATGCAGCAGTCTCTTATGCTGTTTGAAGACTCCGCTGGCAGGGTTTCCCAAGGGCATCCACCTAGCCCTTCCCCAGCGGTGAAAGACATAGAATGCACTGACGCACAACCACTTATGTTTCCTGATGATGAGGACATGGGAATACCACCTCAGCATGTCTCTGATGATGACGAAACACAGGTGCCAACTGCTGCGTCTTTCTGCAGTGTGCAGACTGAACAGGAGGTCAGGGATCAAGAGTGGGTGGAAGACGATGCAGGGGACGATGAGGTCCTAGACCCCACATGGAATGAAGGTCGTGCCACTGACTTTCACAGTTCGGAGGAAGAGGCAGTGGTGAGACCGAGCCAACAGCGTAGCAAAAGAGGGAGCAGTGGGCAAAAGCAGAACACCCGCCGCCAAGAGACTCCGCCTGCTACTGACCGCCGCCATCTGGGACCGAGCACCCCAAAGCCAGCTTCAAGGAGTTCCCTGGCATGGCACTTCTTCAAACAATGTGCTGACGACAAGACCCGAGTGGTTTGCACGCTGTGCCATCAGAGCCTGAAGCGAGGCATTAACGTTCTGAACCTGAGCACAACCTGCATGACCAGGCACCTACATGCAAAGCATAAACTGCAGTGGAGTAAACACCTTAAAACCAAGGAAGTCACTCAGGCTCCCCCTGCTACCTCTTCTGCTGCTGCCGCCTCTGCCTCTTCTGCTGCTGCCGCCTCGGCCTCTTCCTCCGCCTCTGGAGGAACGTTGGCACCTGCCGCCCAGCAAACAGGGGATGTACCACCAACACCACCACCACCACCTCCGTCACCAAGCGTCTCAACCATGTCACACGGCAGCGTTCAGCTCTCCATCTCACAAACATTTGAGAGAAAGCGTAAATTCCCACCTAGCCACCCTCGATCCCTGGCCCTGAATGCCAGCATTTCTAAACTACTGGCCTATGAAATGCTGTCATTTAGGCTGGTGGACACAGACAGCTTCAAACAGCTCATGTCGCTTGCTGTCCCACAGTATGTTGTTCCCAGCCGCCACTACTTCTCCAAGAGAGCCGTGCCTTCCCTGCACAACCAAGTATCCGATAAAATCAAGTGTGCACTGCGCAACGCCATCTGTAGCAAGGTCCACCTAACCACAGATACGTGGACCAGTAAGCACGGCCAGGGACGCTATATCTCCCTAACTGCACACTGGGTAAATGTAGTGGCAGCTGGGCCCCAGGCGGAGAGCTGTTTGGCGCACGTACTTCCGCCGCCAAGGATCGCAGGGCAACATTCTTTGCCTCCTGTTGCCACCTCCTCCTTCTCGGCTTCCTCCTCCTCTTCTTCCACCTGCTCATCCAGTCAGCCACACACCTTCACCACCAACTTCAGCCCGGGGTAAACGTCAGCAGGCCATTCTGAAACTCATATGTTTGGGGGACAGGCCCCACACCGCACAGGAGTTGTGGCGGGGTATAGAACAACAGACCGACGAGTGGTTGCTGCCGGTGAGCCTCAAGCCCGGCCTGGTGGTGTGTGATAATGGGCGAAATCTCGTTGCAGCTCTGGGACTAGCCAATTTGACGCACATCCCTTGCTTGGCGCATGTGCTGAATTTGGTGGTGCAGAAGTTCATACACAACTACCCCGACATGTCAGAGCTGCTGCATAAAGTGCGGGCCGTCTGTTCGCGCTTCCGGCGTTCACATCCTGCTGCTGCTCGCCTGTCTGCGCTACAGCGTAACTTCAGCCTTCCCGCTCACCGCCTCATATGCGACGTGCCCACCAGGTGGAACTCCACCTTGCACATGCTGGACAGACTGTGCGAGCAGCAGCAGGCCATAGTGGAGTTTCAGCTGCAGCACGCACGGGTCAGTCGCACTACAGAACAGCACCACTTCACCACCAATGACTGGGCCTCCATGCGAGACCTGTGTGCCCTGTTGCGCTGTTTCGAGTACTCCACCAACATGGCCAGTGGCGATGACGCCGTTATCAGCATTACAATACCACTTCTATGTCTCCTTGAGAAAACACTTAGGGCGATGATGGAAGAGGAGGTGGCCCAGGAGGAGGAGGAGGAGGAAGAGGGGTCATTTTTAGCACTTTCAGGCCAGTCTCTTCGAAGTGACTCAGAGGGAGGTTTTTGGCAACAGCAGAGGCCAGGTACAAATGTGGCCAGCCAGGGCCCACTACTGGAGGACGAGGAGGACGAGGATGAGGAGGAGGTGGAGGAGGATGAGGATGAAGCATGGTCACAGCGGGGTGGCACCCAACGCAGCTCGGGTCCATCACTGGTGCTTGGCTGGGGGGAAAGGCAGGACGATGACGATACGCCTCCCACAGAGGACAGCTTGTCCTTACCCCTGGGCAGCCTGGCACACATGAGCGACTACATGCTGCAGTGCCTGCGCAACGACAGCAGAGTTGCCCACATTTTAACCTGTGCGGACTACTGGGTTGCCACCCTGCTGGATCCACGCTACAAAGACAATGTGCCCACCTTACTTCCTGCACTGGAGCGTGATAGGAAGATGCGCGAGTACAAGCGCACGTTGGTAGACGCGCTACTGAGAGCATTCCCAAATGTCACAGGGGAACAAGTGGAAGCCCAAGGCCAAGGCAGAGGAGGAGCAAGAGGTCGCCAAGGCAGCTGTGTCAATGCCAGCTCCTCTGAGGGCAGGGTTAGCATGGCAGAGATGTGGAAAACTTTTGTCAACACGCCACAGCTAACTGCACCACCACCTGATACGCAACGTGTTAGCAGGAGGCAACATTTCACTAACATGGTGGAACAGTACATGTGCACACCCCTCCACGTACTGACTGATGGTTCGGCCCCATTCAACTTCTGGGTCTCTAAATTGTCCACGTGGCCAGAGCTAGCCTTTTATGCCTTGGAGGTGCTGGCCTGCCCGGCGGCCAGCGTTTTGTCTGAACGTGTATTCAGCACGGCAGGGGGCGTCATTACAGACAAACGCAGCCGCCTGTCTACAGCCAATGTGGACAAGCTGACGTTCATAAAAATGAACCAGGCATGGATCCCACAGGATCTGTCCGTCCCTTGTCCAGATTAGACATTAACTACCTCCCCTTAACCATATATTATTGGACTCCAGGGCACTTCCTCATTCAATCCTATTTTTATTTTCATTTTACCATTATATTGCGAGGCTACCCAAAGTTGAATGAACCTCTCCTCTGTCTGGGTGCCGGGGCCTAAATATATGCCAATGGACTGTTCCAATGTTGGGTGACGTGAAGCCTGATTCTCTGCTATGACATGCAGAATGATTCTCTGCTGACATGAAGCCAGATCCTCTGTTACGGGACCTCTCTCCTCTGCCTGGGTGCTGGGCCTAAATTTATGAAAATGGACTCTTACAGTGGTGGGTGACGTGAAGCCTGATTCTCTGCTATGATATGAAGACTGATTCTCTGCTGACATGAAGCCAGATTGTCTGTTACGGGACCTCTCTCCTCTGCCTGGGTGCTGGGCCTAAATATATGCCAATGGACTGTTGCAGTGGTGGCTGACGTGAAGCCTCATTCTCTGCTATGACATGCAGACTAATTCTCTGCTGACATGAAGTCAGATCCTCTGTTACGGGACCTCTCTCCTCTGCCTGGGTGCTGGGCCTAAACTTATGAAAATGGACTCTTACAGTGGTGGGTGACGTGAAGCCTCATTCTCTGCTATGACATGCAGACTAATTCTCTGCTGACATGAAGCCAGATTGTCTGTTACGGGACCTCTCTCCTCTGCCTGGGTGCTGGGCCTAAATTTATGACAATGGACTGTTGCAGTGGTGGGTGACGTGAAGCCTGATTCTCTGCTATGACATGCAGACTGATTCTCTACTGACATGAAGCCAGATTGTCTGTTACGGGACCTCTCTCCTCTGCCTGTGTGCTGGGCCTAAATATATGCCAATGGACTGTTGCAGTGGTGGCTGACGTGAAGCCTCATTCTCTGCTATGACATGCAGACTAATTCTCTGCTGACATGAAGCCAGATCGTCTGTTACGGGACCTCTCTCCTCTGCCTGTGTGCTGGGCCTAAATATATGCCAATGGACTGTTGCAGTGGTGGCTGACGTGAAGCCTCATTCTCTGCTATGACATGCAGACTGATTCTCTGCTGACATGAAGCCAGATTGTCTGTTACGGGACCTCTCTCCTCTGCCTGGGTGCTGGGCCTAAATATATGCCAATGGACTGTTGCAGTGGTGGGTGACGTGAAGCCTCATTCTCTGCTATGACATGCAGACTAATTCTCTGCTGACATGAAGCCAGATTGTCTGTTACGGGACCTCTCTCCTCTGCCTGGGTGCTTGGCCTAAACTTATGAAAATGGACTGTTGCAGTGGTGGGTGACGTGAAGCCTGATTCTCTGCTATGACATGCAGACTGATTCTCTACTGACATGAAGCCAGATTGTCTGTTACGGGAACTCTTTTTTATTAGAAAAATACAAAACTTAACAGACAAGAAAAAACAAGACAAAACAGAACAGCTTCTCAGCTGGCCCAGCCTCACTCATACTCACATTCATACCAACACCCTATAAAAACTATATACAAACGCTAAAAAAGAAATGAAACTTACTTAGCCGGTTCAGCTGTAAAACCCAAGAAAGAAAAACTTGACTACTCGTCAATAAAACAGAAACGCAAATAAGACAAATAAAACAATAATAATAATAGTACAAAACAAACCCCCAAAATTATTATTTTTTTTTTAATTATTATTTTTTTTTTCCATCACCATTTTATTTTATTTTTTTATTTTTATTTTTTATTTATTTATTTTTTAAATATAACACATAAAGCAAAACAAACCTCACCTCGCTAATCTAGCCCTAACCCCCACTACCTACTCCATCACCCTTCACCCAAGGCTGACCTCCGCCTCACGTCTCTCTCGTGTCCGCATAGTCCGAGGCCAGCCCTACCTCCACCACCCACATCTAGCCCCTCGTCCCATGTCCACCCATGTCCGCATAGTCCAGGGCTAGATGCAGGCCTCCTACTTCAATACACACATAAAACACTTAAAAGCACAAATAAAAGACCCCTTCCCTCACCCACCCAACCTAACTAGCCCCAACTCATTCTATCCTAATAAACAACATAAACAACATAACTATTTAACACACACTGCAAAATATTTTAATATACAGAACTACCCGAAGGCCCAAGCTCGGTCTCTGTAAGCCTTTCTTCAAAGCTCAACATCCCACAAAACAAAAATCTACGGTGAAAGCATCAGCCCACCACCAGGAAACGTATGACTAGGCTAGGGTACGCTAAAAGCAAAGCCTCTCCAGAGGAGAGAGGCCCTACTGGTACCCAGTCTCTCATACTCCAAAGAACGCACCTTCACCAGGTCACCCAGAATGTTCCTACATACCACGTCCACTGGGAGGACTTTCTGCTGCGTTGAAACTAAGCACCGTGCATTCCACGTGTAGAACCTAACCACTATACTGACTAAAAAACATGTGCACAGGTCCCTTCTACCAATGTCTCTGAGCACTCCATAAGCCCACTCCGCATAGGAGAGGCTGGCTAGCCTAGGCCAGCCAATGGAAGCTCCCACCCGTTGGTAAACCTCTGTATTAAAGGGACACTGAATCAGGAAGTGATCCATACTTTCCAGTATGGAGCCACACTCCTCCCGGGGACAACCCCTTTCATCAGAGTTCCTGTATTTCAAGTTGTCCCTCACATACAGCCTCCCGTGAAAGCAGCGCCAAGCCAAGTCCCAAAACTTCAAGGGGATCCTTGCAGAATTTAGCAACTGTAACCCCTTGTCTAGATCCCGGCTTGGGCAATCCCTGAGGGCCAGGGGCTTCTGGAAGTGGGACAACAAGACCCTCTCGTCAAGGGACCTCCTTGACAGAGTCCTGATCTCCCTCACCTCCAAACCCCACCGGCGGATCACCTTCAGAATCGGGGTGACGTAAGTCGGAAGATATCCGTGAGGCGTACGCAAGTCCTTCACTTGCCCTCCTGTCTCCCATTCCTGGAAGAAAGGCCGAAACCACCCCCGGCAGGAGACTACCCACGGAGAAGCCCTCTCCATCCAGAGGTTCGCCAGATTCGCTTTAACAAAGGTGTTTACAAGAAACACCACGGGGTTGACCATAGATAACCCCCCTAGTCTCCTCGTGCGGTAAGTCACTTCTCTCTTGATCAGGTTCAGTCTATTCCCCCATAAGAGCTGGAAGAACAGACTATAAACCCGAGTCCAGAGAGGCTCTGGCAAGATACACACGCTACCCAAATAGATAAGCAAAGGGAGTAAGTAGGCCTTGATCAGGTTTACCCTTTCCCTGAGGGTCAAAGACCAACCCTTCCACTGGTCGACCTTCTGAGCGGCGATCCTAAGCCTGTCGTCCCAATTTTGAGTGGGATAGTCCCCATGGCCAAAATGGATGCCTAGGACTTTGGCTGACGACTTGGGCCCTGGGAGGGTGTCCGGGAGATCAAAAACTGGATCACCCCCTCCCAGCCAGAGAATCTCACACTTATCCTGATTGATCATGGACCCGGATGCCTCCGAGTAGCGATCCACTTCAGACATCACGTACTCCGCCTCCCCTCTCGAGGATACGAAAATGGTGACATCGTCAGCGTACGCTGCTACCCTCAGAGTGGCTTCCGGCGCCGTCCGATCCATCCCGACTCCCGCCAACGGTCCACGATCGATCCGTTTAAGAAAGGGATCAATCGCGAACACGTATAAAAGCGGGCTCAAAGGACAACCCTGGCGGACGCCAGACCCAACCTCAAAAGAGCAGCCAGACCAACCGTTCACAAGCGGGAAACTCTCTGCCCCTGCATACAAGATCTTTAACCAATCGACAAACCCCCCCGGCAGGCCATACTTCAGAAGGACCGACCAGAGGTACTCATGGTTCACCCGATCAAACGCCTTTGCTTGATCTAAGGACAGCATGTACCCCTTCCAGTAGCCCGCTCTACTCTGCTCCACTGCCTCTCGGACACCGAGTACAGCACTAAAAGTGCTGCGGCCTGGAACCGAGCAATGCTGGGCCACCGAAAGGAGTTGGGGTGCAAATTTTACCAGCCTATTAAAAAGTATCTTGGCCAGAATCTTTCTGTCCGTATTAAGAAGTGCTATGGGACGCCAGTTCTCAATACGGCTCGGATCTTTACCCTTTGATAGAAGGATCAGAGCTGACCTCCTCATTGACCGAGGCAGAGTGCCCGAGGATAAACACTCATTGAATACCTCAGTCAAGAGGGGACATAAAGAGTCCTTAAAGGTCTTATAAAACTCAGATGTTAAGCCATCCGGGCCTGGCGACTTCTTCAGAGCTAACCCTTCCACCGCCAGGATAACTTCCTCCTTCCTGATCTCTTCTACCAAACCGTCAAAAGAGAGGTGAGCTCCTGACTCAGGGGTGACCCCAGCCAGGAAAGCCGACATCTTGTCCCGATCCAGATCCCTCCTCCCCAAGAGGCACGAGTAAAAGGATCTAACGACTTCCAGGATCCCTGATCTGGACCTGCTCAGAGATCCCGTACTATCGACCAGTCCTGTTATTAATTTACTCTTCACTGACATCTTACAATTTCTGTAGGGGTCGGGCGAGCGGTACCTCCCAAAGTCCCTCTCAAAAACTAAAGATGTGTGCCTATCATACTGGCACCTCTTGAGCAAAGATTTCACCCTGGAGATATCCTCGCGGCTACCACCAGTCGAGACCAGATGCTCGAGTTTCCTCCTCAGACCCTGATACAGGCGGTACCTGTCCAGGGACCTGAGGCTCGAGAGCCGGCGGAAGAACCTTGCAGCCCGATCTTTGAATATCTCCCACCACTCTGACTTAGTATCACAGAGATCCAGTAAAGGTACCTGACTCTGAAGGAAGTCCTCAAAGGATTGTCTCACCTCCGCTTCCACCAAGACACCCGAATTCAGCTTCCAATAACCTCTTCCCATTTGGGGGGATTCTGAAATATTCAGAGAAAACATAATTAAACAGTGATCGGAGAATTCCACCTCCACAACCCTTAAGGGCGAAAAGGTAGCCTCCTCCTTCAAATAAAACCTATCTATTCTAGACCTTACCTGACTACCTCTATAGAAAGTGAAACCCCCGTGGCCTGGGGTATGCCTAATGTGGACATCCTCCAGACGAGCCTCACTAGCTACTCTATTCAGAAAAATACTATCATAAGTCAGCTGGTTTCTGGTGCCTCCCCTGTCTTGGGGCCTTGTGACAGTATTAAAGTCCCCACCAAAAACCACCTGCCGGCTTGTAAAAAGGAAAGGCTTAATCCTCATAAAGAGACATTTCCTGTCCCACCTGGACTGGGGCCCGTAGATATTAATCAGGCGCAGTTCCTGTCCCTTCATGAGGACATCCAAGATCAAACACCTCCCCATTTCTAATTCAATTACTCGTCGGCATTCTACCGGTGCGGTAAAAAGGACCGCCACTCCGCTATACGGCTCAGCCGCAAGAGACCAGTAGGAGGGCCCTGGTCTCCACTCCCTCTTGGCTTTATAAATCGCTGCCAAATCTGGCAGCCTGGTCTCTTGCAAAAACAAAATGTCAGCTTCAACACGGCTGAGAAAATCGAAGGCTGTGAAACGAGCCGCATCCGACTTAATGCTGGCGACATTAATGGTCGCCAGAGTCAGCAGAGCGGGTACCGCCATAAAGAGTAGTTAAATTAGACGGCCTTCTTCCCATCCTTCTCCCCCCTCCCGGGGCTGCCTTCTAGAGCAGCACGACCTCTCTTGAGGGAGATAGTGGTATCCATCTCTGCCACCACCACCTCCCTCTGCGCACCACTCCTGGCTTTCTCAGTCTCAGGGCCCGGTTTTGCCACCCCTCCTGAGGACCTTGCATCCCCACCAGAGGGGGGCGCGGGGCCCCCTGAAGGCCCTCCCTCCTTCGCCTCCGGCCCCTCACCTTCAACCTCCTCCTCAGCAGAGGAGGCAGAGGTCTCATCCAAGATGAGGTACCGGTTGGAGAGCTCCAGAGGGGAGCCGGTTACACCTTCCCTGGCAACTTTGGTCGGGCTAGATCTTTTTTTAGTACGCCGTTTCCGTCTACTTTGGGACTCTGCCCCACTACCCTCTGCAGAACTTTCGTAGTGCGAGGACAGAGTCTCTTCGGCCCGATCCAGTCTCTCAATCTCCTCCTCCAGCTCGCTGCCCCCTAGGGTCTCGGATTCAGGAGGGGCAGTCGCTTGGGAAGGAGCGGGCATCACCCCAGGACGGGGTTCCTCCCCCTCCCTCTCCGCCTGACGCCTCTCTCTCCGCCTCTGCCGGGACGGGTTGTTCCGGTTCCTCACTGACCCCTTAACTCCACTGCCTTTGCCAGCACCCGCCTCAGCCGAAGGGACCTCCCGGCCCGCTCCTGCATGAGCTCGGGCCGCATTGGCCTCAGAGAGAGGACAGCGACTGAAGGGGTGCCCGAGCTCCCCACACAGGTTGCATCTTATCTCCTCACAAGATGCAGCAAGATGACCTGTCCCCCCACACAACGCGCACTTCTGCACTTGGCAGCTGGCGCTGAAGTGTGTGGGGCTGCCGCACTTGTGACAGAGCTTAGGCTGCCCCCTGTAGAAAACCAAGATCCTGTCTCGGCCGATAAAGGCAGATGATGGAATGTGGGAAACTGTACTACCCAGACGCCTAAGCTTGATATTAAACGTCCAGGCACCCGACCAAATGCCAAACTCGTCCAGGTTTTTAGCTGGTATTCCCTGGACCTCTCCGTACCTTCCCAGCCAGGTCATGATGTCAATACAAGAGAGAGACTCGTTACGGGTCAGCACGGTCACTCTCTTGACCTCACTCTGGCGGGTTATCGCTTTTGCAACGAAACCACGCCAGTCCGGCATGTTCTTCACCAGCTCATATCCGGACCAGAAGAGCTCAAGCCCCTCCGGCCGGACAAAGCTGATGTCAAACTCCTTGGAGCCAAAAGGATGGATCAAGGCAAAAATGTCAGTAGCCTTGAAACCCATCCCAAGCAGGAGCTCCACTACCCTCTTTCTAGTAGGGCAAGCTTCATCGCTACTCCACTTGAGACAGACCACATTCCGTCTGGCTCCAGGGCCGGTTGTGGGTGAAGACCAGGCGGTCTCGCCCCCGTTCTGTTCTCGGAAGGTCCGAACGCCATGTCTGTTGAACCAGAATGAACATTCCACCTTCTCTCCCTCTACGGAAAAGGAACTCTCCCCCTTTTTGAGGGCCTCCAGCAGTCGCCGCTGCAAGTCACCGTTACCAGACCCTGAGAGCGAGGAAGCCAAAGAAGTCAGCCCCTCCCCCCCTACAGCCGCAGCCACACTGGCATAACTTCTGCCAGGCGCCATGGATGCAGGAGGGGCAGCAGAACCGGCTCCCCCCCCCTACCTGTCACGCCGGACCCCTCTGAGGAGGCCATACGGGGGGACCCCGCCACTTTTCCAGCAGCAGGACAACCCCCCGCATTCACCCCCCCATCAGGATCCGGAGTGACCCCTGACCTAACATTTCCTCTGTAACCATTTTTTTGGGTAACCACTTTTTCAGTAGCCACCTCCATCTCCTCTCCCACCCCCAAACACTCAGCTGGGCCAGCTGGGACCATAACATTCTTATTATTATTAATATTCACATTCTTTGCCTCAGCCTCAGTAGCCCTTGTCACCACTTCCTTGGCTTCATTGGCATTATTTGCATTGTGGTGGACCATGGCCTCCGCCACTATCACCCCCCTCCCCCCCTCTTCAGAGGAGGACAGAGAGGATGCAGCGGCGTCCACAGCCCTGAGAACCTTGTACCTCTGGTGTTTCATTGCTAGCTTAGCTAGCTTTTTTTCACTTAATTTAGTGCTTGCAGTGCTTTTTATCACGTCCTTAACAGTTCCTATGAGCCAGTGCTCCATGCTTGCTCCAGCCACGTCGCCGCTCTTGGCCACGCCCCCGGCCACGCCCCCCGGCGGCGCGATCTCCCCCGATGCACCCCCAACACCCCGCTCCACCCCCTCATCCCCAACCCCCTCCACCCGCCCACACACAGCAGGGGGAGGGGTACCGGGGACCCCAGGAGCAGAGGGGGCAACGGGAACCACAGCGGGAGCCGCAGAACCGGCGGGACCATCCTCCAATTTGCGGGCAGACACAGGGGAGGAGGAGGTAACCCCACCACACCGCCGCAATTCAACCGAGCACTTTTCCAGTGCTATAGCTGATGCGACGGTGGGCGGAGCCACACCGGATGTACCCACGCCATCTCCCCTCATCACTGACTCCTCACTGTTCGGCTTTTCAGCCGCTCCACCCACAAACATCAAACCGCCCCTGTTACTGCAAACAAGGACGGTGTCCTGTGCCATCTTTTTAATAGCTATACTTTCCCCACTCCCACGCTCTGGTCTCACTACAGAAACCAGGCTAGGGGGGGTAGTGGGGTTAGCCCCCTGGACTGACTTTGCAGTCAGTCCAGAGGGCAGTGGGTGAGAAACATAGACCAATTTCATTTCTTTGTTCCTTTCTTGTTTCTTTGCCTTTTTCCTTTTCTTTTTTCTTGCAGGCTCGTCCTCCAGGAGCTCATTCCCAAAAACAAAGTGTTCAAGGTGAGCCCGGGGGGATTCTAGGTTACGAATTTGCTCCATTAATTGCCCCCCTACCCCACTGCTCTCACTATCCTCCTCCTCCTCTGAGCTTGTGGGGGGGGAGACAGACCTGCTCAGGCCGGATCCCTGAGTCCGCAGGCCCTGCAGACTGACCCCCCAGGCTCACCACAGACCTTTCCTCCTCATTATCTGAGGGGTCCATTGCTTTTCCCTCCTCCAGTTCTCCTTTAAACCTTTTCTCATTTTTAAGTTTTTCCTCAAAAGGACCACTATTCTTGAGGATAGCGGCCCTCCTGTCCTCCAATATGCATATTTCGTCTTTTAGGACTCTAATCTTAGCCGATATTTCTGGCCTCTTCACCTTAGAGGCTTTGTCCGCTTTTCGCCTTTCACACTTTAGCTCGCCTCTGAGCCTCTTTAAGGCTTTTCCAGCCTCCTCGTACTCCTGGAGATAGGCTGCTATACGGGAGCTATATATGGCGACAGGCTCCCTGGGCCTCATGCAGCCCCAGTCGGCCTCCACCGTTCCCGACCCACCTCCAGGAGCACCCTTGCGTACCTTTAGGAGATTCCATTCTCCTGGACTTGCCGGCGATCTTCACGGCTTCGCCCCTGGGGGCCACAGGGGACACTTCCACATGACCCCTGCTTGATCTTCTGACCCCCGGAGCGGAAGATGGAGCAGAGGCCGGTAACTCACCTCCCCTACCTCCCGCCGGCCTACCCCGGGAAGCAGGATCCTGGGCCTTGCCTGAGCGCATAGCCCAGGCCCTTACCAGCTCCCTAGGGAGAGGCAGGGCCTGGGCTGGGGAGAAAGGTGGAAAACCTCCCCACAAGCCTGGTGCCCTCCCAGGGGATTAAGGTGATGAAAAATCTCCCTGGGGCCTTAACGAGGTGGAAGTCTCCTGGAGCTGCTGCACGCACACCTTTCCACCTCAGCTGCAGGAAACAGACACGCCCATGCCAGATTGTCTGTTACGGGACCTCTCTCCTCTGCCTGGGTGCTGGGCCTAAACTTATGAAAATGGACTCTTACAGTGGTGGCTGACGTGAAGCCTGATTCTCTGCAATGACATGAAGACTGATTCTCTGCTGACATGAAGCCAGATCCTCTGTTACGGGACCTCTCTCCTCTGCCTGGGTGCTGGGCCTAAACTTATGAAAATGGACTCTTACAGTGGTGGGTGACGTGAAGCCTCATTCTCTGCTATGACATGCAGACTAATTCTCTGCTGACATGAAGCCAGATCGTCTGTTACGGGACCTCTCTCCTCTGCCTGTGTGCTGGGCCTAAATATATGCCAATGGACTTTTGCAGTGGTGGCTGACGTGAAGCCTCATTCTCTGCTATGACATGCAGACTAATTCTCTGCTGACATGAAGCCAGATCCTCTGTTACGGGACCTCTCTCCTCTGCCTGGGTGCTGGGCCTAAATTTATGAAAATGGACTCTTACAGTGGTGGGTGACGTGAAGCCTCATTCTCTGCTATGACATGCAGACTAATTCTCTGCTGACATGAAGCCAGATTGTCTGTTACGGGACCTCTCTCCTCTGCCTGTGTGCTGGGCCTAAATATATGCCAATGGACTGTTGCAGTGGTGGCTGACGTGAAGCCTGATTCTCTGCTATGACATGAAGACTGATTCTCTGCTGACATGAAGCCAGATTGTCTGTTACGGGACCTCTCTCCTCTGCCTGGGTGCTGGGCCTAAATATATGCCAATGGACTGTTGCAGTGGTGGCTGACGTGAAGCCTCATTCTCTGCTATGACATGCAGACTAATTCTCTGCTGACATGAAGCCAGATTCTCTGTTACGGGACCTCTCTCCTCTGCCTGGGTTCCGGGGCCTAAATATCTGAGAATGGACTGTTCCAGTGGTGGGTGACGGGAAGCCAGATTCTCTGCTATGGGACCTCTCTCCAATTGATTTTGGTTAATTTTTATTTATTTAATTTTTATTTTAATTCATTTCCCTATCCACATTTGTTTGCAGGGGATTTACCTACATGTTGCTGCCTTTTGCAGCCCTCTAGCCCTTTCCTGGGCTGTTTTACAGCCTTTTTAGTGCCGAAAAGTTCGGGTCCCCATTGACTTCAATGGGGTTCGGGACGAAGTTCGGATCGGGTTCGGATCCCGAACCCGAACATTTTCGGGAAGTTCGGCCGAACTTCTCGAACCCGAACATCCAGGTGTTCGCTCAACTCTACAGACAACCCCTTTGAAAACATTACATACAGCCCTACAGAACATACAGTATAATGCAGCTCCACATATGTACCTCTTACATCCAGTGACGTCTCCTCTCAGATGTAGATAGTCTCTTTCCTCATCTTCCCCTGTCAGACCAGACCACGATTATGATTTCTTTCAGCCATCTCTTCTTTCTGCAGAGTTTGACAAACAGACATCTTAGTTTCCTGCCACCTCTAATACTGTGCCCGCTCTGCAGAAACAGTTCCCCTTAAAATACAGATACCACCAGTACAAAAAATACCCCCTTACCTTTCCGATCAGATCCCCATATCAAACTTTAGATGAGACCTTTATGTCAAAAACCCCACATCTCAGACCAAACCCCCCCATGTATCAGACCTCAGACCAGACCCCCATCAGACCCCCATTAGACCTCTCAGACCCCCATATAAGACCTCAGACCAGACCTCCAGACCCCAATATTAGACCCCATTAGACTTCCAGACCCCAGACCAGACCTCCAGACCCCCATTAGACCTCCAGACCCCCATATCAGACCCCCATTAGACCTCCATATCCCCATATCAGACCTGAGACCAGACCTCCAGACCCCCATACCCCTATAACAGACCCCCATTAGACTTACAGACCTCCATATCAGACCTTAGACCAGACCCCCATCAGACCCCCATTAGACCTCTCAGACCTCAGACCAAACCTCCAGACCCCCATTAGACTGCCAGACCTCCATATTAGACCCCCATTAGACCTCCAGATCCCCATATCAGACCTCAGACCAAACCTCCAGACCCCCATACCCCCATATCAGACCCCCATTAGACTTCCAGACCTCCATATCAGACCTTAGACCAGACCTCCAGAGCCCAATATTAGACCCCCATTAGATCTTCAGGCCCCCATATCAGACCCCCAATAGACTTACAGATCCCTAATCAGACCCCCATTTCAGACCTCAGACACCCAATCAGGCCTCCAGACCACCCATAGCATACCTTAGATCCCCAATCAGACTTCCAGACCCCCCATATCAGACCTGAAGACCTCACATACCAGACCTCACTCAGACCCCCAAACAGACCTGAAGTAGTGTAATGACATCATACATCCCGTAGTCCTGGCAACTGACAAATAACACAACATCCTGAAAGGGCCTAAGCAAACGGCAGGTGTCACACATGCATGAGCTGCCACTGTTCTTTCTATGATCATATAATCGTTCCAACATATGAAGGGTGGAATTCCAACGTTTGGAAACGTCGCATATCAGCCTATGATGGGGGATGCTGTTCTGCCGCTGCAGCTGAAGGAGGGTGTGCTTTGAGGTGTACGAGTGGCTGAAGTGCATGCAAAGTTTCCTGGCCATTTTTAGCATGTCTTGCAGATAGGTGGAAGACTTCAGGAACCACTTGACAACCAGATTGAACACGTGTGCCATGCAGGGCACATGGCTCAGCCCTCCTTGACGCAGCGCCGACACAATGTTCTTCCCGTTGTCGGTCACAGTGGTTTCAATTTTGCGTTGTCACAGAGAAAGCCAGGATTCGATTTCTTGCTGAAGGACACGGAGCAGTTCCTCCCCTGTGTGACTCGCCCAGGAAAACGAGGTGCAGAACAGCGTGACACCGCCGTGCCCTGCACATGTGGTATGCTGGAGGGGCACTGTGAATTGTCCCTGCAGTGGAGATTGAGGACTAAGTGGAGGATGAGGAGGCAGAGGCGGACATTGTCGCAGGACCAACAGCGTGACAACATGGAGGTGGAAGTGGCGCCACCTGGCCAAGTTGCTGGTGTGGCTGTGCAGGAACCACATTCTCCCCGTGGGCGTAAAGGACATGTATTGTCCCTGACCGTAGTTACAGCTCCACACTTCGGCGCTGCCGTGCACTTTGGCAGACACTGACAGGCTCAAGGACTGGCCCACCTTCTGTTCTACATGTGTGTGCAGGGATGGTACTGCCTTTTTGGCAAAGAAATGACTCTTCACCTTGTGACTCTTCACCTTGGCTCGGCAGAAGCCATCAGTTCTCTGAAAGGTGCAGAGTCCACAAATTGGAAAGGAAGGGACTGCAGCAACAGCAACTTGGACATGAGCATGTTCAGCTTCTGCGCCGTTGGATGAGTGCACGCATACTGTTGTCTCTTGGCAATCGATTCGGTGATCGATTGCTAACGGAATGAATGATGAGGAGTAGGAGGAGCAGGAGAATCAGGACCAGCAGATTATGGGAAGGACAGACAGCTCCCTTCGGCTGATGTGGTGGAGCCTTGACTGCCTGAAACCTGGTGCGTGCCATTGGGTGATGCAGCGGCTGCTGCAGCAGGCCCCACCACCACATCGGAGCACGGTTCTCCCAGGCCACTTCATGGAGATGCTGCATGTGTTGACACAGGGCTGTAGTGCCAACATTGGCACCCTGGCCACGCTTTACCCTCTGCCCACAAATTCTACATACG
The DNA here is from genome assembly GCF_014858855.1 of Bufo gargarizans. Taxonomy (NCBI): domain Eukaryota; kingdom Metazoa; phylum Chordata; class Amphibia; order Anura; family Bufonidae; genus Bufo; species Bufo gargarizans. The sequence goes on along the minus strand of NC_058082.1, from coordinate 314,020,345 downwards.
GCCAAGTTCACCTCCTCCAGCAGCTCAACAAAAAACTGCCACACCGCCGAGTAGGTGATTTTACCCCCAACACTACGCACTGATTGACTGCTACCGCCGCTGCCTCCTTGAACCCCTACACCGCTACTTCCCGGGCAGGTAGGCTCCCGCGAAGCAGGTGGTCTACCCTGGGCATGTATAACTCCCGACCTCCCATTAGTGCCACCCTGCTGAATCCTGCTCATGCTAGTGACTCGCTGGCTCACGGGCAAGCTGCCACCCTCTTCTCCCCATGATGATGAAGCCCCTTCGTCACCCTGCTCCCAAGTGCGATCAGCGACATCATCATCATCGAGTACCGTCTCTGGGTCAGGAACCTGAGCACTCGCAACACCAGCTCCCACGCCACTCTCATCACTACTTGCCTCCTACCAGAGGAAGTAGCGGATGTCTCCTCCAGATCTTGGCTGGGCAGTAGCTGCTGACTCTCCTCTAGTAGCTCTTCCTCACTGAAAAGTGGAGCCAAGCCTACGCCATATAATAATTCTCGCGGTGAGGAAACTGAAAATGACAGAGGAAGGTTCAGGACCAGTGGGGCACAGGGCCTGCTCCCGGGCCATGCTAACTAAGCATTGCGTCAGAGGAACCCACCGACTCTTGGCTGGGGGTGTCTGATGTCACTTGGGACGAAGTGGATGACTGAGTCAACCATTCAAGTACTGCTGGGTTGCTGGTAAATACACGAGCGCTAGATGACACTGGGAGCTCAGGCCTCTTACTGCGACCCCTGCTGCCACGCCCTTTCTCTGCTGCAACCTCTGCCTGCCCCAGAAACATTTAGCCCTCTGCCACTCCCCTGTGCAGCGCCTGTCACTTCTCTGTCTGACATACTGTTAGATAAAATAATCAAATGTTAGATAAAATATTTTTTATATGCTATATAGGGTGCAGAAGTTGCAGTCGCTACCGGGCCCAGGAGCCTGAGGGGGCCCAAAGACCCTTGTGCTGTATAAAAAGACACCAGTATTATAGAAAGTGCATAGTAGTCAAGTTACACCTCTGGCTGGAGAGAAGGGGTTGGGTCAACAATTTGGCGTGGGGGGGTTTCAATTTTTGCCTCAGGCAGCACGAAGGCTATGTGCTTCTATGCCCCTGGCCACAAAGCACTGAGAAAATGGGGGCCCAAGCGGAACTCTTACACCAGGGCCTATGAGGCTTTAGCTATGCCCCTGGCTTGAAATGAATTGGAGACCCCAGAATGTTATCAGCAACTTGTCAGGGCAATCGATTTGGGTTAAATTTATTTAGACCGAAACTGAATGGACCAACCAATTTGGCCAACCAATTTCCCCTGCAGCAACCACATCTTCTGTCAGTGATAAGAGCTGATCACCACGTCTTTTAAAATCCAGACCCAGCCTGGGCCATTTTCATTTTAAAAAGTGGTTGCTTTTATCAGAGAACACCTGCTGCTCAGCCTATTCAAGTGAACTGAAAGAGCAACAATACCAGGCAGAGATGTGCTCGTATGTACAGTGCAGTGCCTTGATGAAGAATGAATGGACCAGGGTGCACTGTGGCCCCCTTATTCTGCTGAGAGATGAGGGTCTCAGGAGTTAGACCCTATGATCATAAATTTATGGCCAATGCTAAGTTGATGGGAACAAATGAAAATCACGGCCACTCCCTTTGGAACAAATTAAGCACGTTTGATGCATGGCCTGTGGTCAAGAGCAACATCATTTATAATTGTCCTACAATACTCATTACAGTGTGCATGGTAAGTCATGATTCATATTTGTAAGGCCATCCAACATGCAAGTATCAACAAAGGGTTAAACGTAATTTACTCTGTCTATAATTTGGAACTTCACTCATTTCAAAGGAATATTCTGTCATGTGTGATGACCAATTTATCATCTATTAAGAGGACATGGAGTTCTCCACCCTGTACGTGCTATGGAAAGTCTGTTGTAATCCTGTGTAATCGCTGGCAGCTCTGCTCCGAGAGGGGAGGGGAAGCCCTCTCACACATGACAAGAGATTGTCATGTCTTATACAGAGCTGTTTGAGTCGCTAAAGAAAAACAACAAGTACTGAAAAACACAATAGATACTGAAGCATATGTAAGAGAAAAGCCACATTGCCTCATTTAGGCTGATCATGCTTAATTCTGTGGGGGAGGCAGCTTGCATCATGAATAGGCATTTGTATCTGCTTCCACCCACCCACTTGCTCACGATTGGCCAACACTCAGGAAAGCTGACAAAAAGGCAGTTTTGTTGCAATATGATCCAAGAGTGAACATTTCCAAGTTCGGGGGATTGAGGTGGGGGGGATAAAATAAAAATGGTAATAAAAATATTACAAACTAGCAACAGACGGCACCAGATTGTGCCCCAGAAGCTGAAACTTGGGTTTGTGTTTGCATTGTGATGTGAAATAATATATGGTAACTTCTGAATTGGCAGTTTACTAACACTACTGCTGTCTGTCAAGTTTAAAATAGCTTTTATATGTGACTGATAAATTGTACAAGAAATTCAGAAGGAAGGACAAGAATATAATAAATAAATTCTATGAGAACACTTTGCAGCTACATTTTGGATATAGTTACAGTAGATAGAAATGCATGTGTATACTTTGCATTCTTCTTTGTTCTTTTTTATTCTTAGTAATGTTTTTGTTATCTTTATTATTTTCAATAGCAATAATCATAGAGATCACAAAAGTGTGCTTAGATTTTGAGACCACTTTTAGGTGTGGTATGGGCATAATACAGATGAAATACCCACAACTCTATGTACCCTGCAACATTAGTGAACTCAGTTCAACACATATCCTTAAAGATGTAATCTCATGAACACAATCTTTGTCCATAGTCCCTATTAGATATAATAGGTGCCATAGAGGGGGTGGTCACCCACTTAGGACCCCCTATAAGAACCTATAAACGGCAGCGACACGGGAAATGTCTGGCCAGAGATGCTTCCCTTTACATCTCATTTTTAATAACAAAGGGGTTGTGTCTGATTAGACAGAGTAAATAGAAAATTAATAGCCTCCATTTTTTGTATGGGAGGTGGCACGTGGCTTAATCAATGAGTAGGGCATAATGTTCTTTATAGGAACAGAGTGAAGAGCATATTAAAAGTGGACCTGTCAGCTTTCCTGACATGTCAGCTTTAACGAATACTTGTATAAACAATAAAATAACAATTCTGCAACCTCTTATGACTGTAGTTTGTGCTGTTCCTCTGTCAAAGGGGTTAGTCCATCTGGGGCATTCGTGGCATATTGCTCGGATATGCCATCAATGTCAAATGCCACCTCCAGGACTCACTCCTATCTAGAGAATGGGGTCCCTGAAGTGAAGGAGAGCACACTGACCATGCTATGGAAATTTTTAAAAATAGGCAAATGAGCATTCTCAGTCCCATAGTGAGTGTGGCGGCCATGCATGGCTATTCTGTTCTCTTCTGAGGTCGTGTTCTCTGAGATAAGTGCAGGTCCCAGATGTAGGGCCTGCAGTTACCTGATATTAATGGTATGTTCTTGCTATATGCCATCAATGTCCCAGATGGAAATACCCCTTTAATTCTCCAATAATTTTCTGAATTAATTGAAAACTACTTCCCCACACATTCTCCCACTGTCCAATCAGTGCTGTAAGTTCCAAACTGTATGTTCACACTCCCCTTTGACAAAGGAAGTGGCAACATCCAGTTGTTCATTTATTCATTTCTAAAAATAACAGATGTATGCCACAACACAATGTAGTGTCTTGCAAAAAAAAAAATGCCAGAGAATAATTATACAAAGAATACATCTATTAAAACAGATGTCAGTGGTGGGGACGGGGCCAGTCATGGATTGTTATGGCAAATCATTAGCATGAGTTCATCAGAACTCACAAATAACATAGCCATGTCAGTAATAGAGGGAAAGGAGAGAGAAGGTTTTTCAAGGAACACACACTGAGCTCTGAACTTACAATTCCACAAGCTGGCATGTCAGAGAAAGCATTGTGTATATATACAAAGAAAGTCCAGCTCACCCACAATCCAAGGACACCTGCGTGCATGGAAAATGGCTGGGGAGCCTCTGTAGCGTTGATACTTGAAAGCAAGGAATTCCAGCACTTACGTTTTTGGTAGCTAAAACTTTGTCTTTTATTCAGGCAGTAGACAAAATGTACAGGACATCCACCTACAAGTGTAGCAAACATGACACGTTTCGAGCAAAAGTTCTTATTCTTAACAATGAACTGTCACTCCCTTGGTGGTTTTATACCATTTGGAAAAGCATTAGATCTCCTTCCACCAGGAGGGCGGGGAATGTAGGAGCAGGGAACCACATTAACCCTCTCTTTTCCAAAGGAGGCCCAGTTCATGTGTTTTACAATATAAAATTACGCATCTCTATAACCTCACAGGGTTTGACATGATCATAAATATAAAGTGAAAATAACCACAAATAAGTAAAACAGTGAACATAATTAGAAAGTTTTTTATTTGTAACACGTACAGTAAGTATGGATTAAAGAATTTAGTAACTATGAATTCATATGTGTTGAACAATATAAATTTCGACATGGGCCTTTTTTCTCTATTTCTTTTAGGACAGAATGGAGCAGAGTTGAAAGTTGAAAATTCGACTGGAAATAAGAGGATACGAAAATAGCTATGAGAATTGAAAATAGAAAAATTGGATTTTCTTTGATTATTTCAACTTAGAAAAAATGCATGAATTCATTTTTCATATTGAGACCGTTTGGATGTCTGGTATTCAATTTAAAGATCCAAAAGGCCTCTCTAAGTCTCACCATGTAAAACACATGAACTGGGCCTCCTTTGGAAAAGAGAGGGTTAATGTGGTTCCCTGCTCCTACATTCCCCGCCCTCCAGGTGGAAGGAGATCTAATGCTTTTCCAAATGGTATAAAACTACCAAGGGAGTCACAGTTCATTGTTAAGAATAAGAACTTTTGTTCGAAACGCATCAAGTTTGCTACACTTGTAGGTGGATGTCCTGTACATTTTGTCTACTGCCTGAATAAAAGACAAAGTTTTAGCTACCAAAAACGTAAGTGCTGGAATTCCTTGCTTTCAAGTATCAGAGAAAGAATATCTTGAAAACAGAAGATGAAATCAGCCAACAGAATATTGCAACCTGAATATCTCATAGTACATGTATAAGTACAAACACATGAAAATCATGCCCTTAATAGCACCATTAAAAGATTCTATAGAAATTCATTTTGCAGATACAATATTGTCATGCAGTCCTTGTGTGAATTGAAACCACCATCTCACAAATGTGTACATACTTCCAATAATGCAATCTTTATGTTGACTCTGTAACTGTGATTATAACATATTGGCATACTAGATAGACATCAATAATTAAACATCAATATAGGATTTCCTATTTTAATGGGTATTAAATGAGCACTTTGCAAATGTCTTTTGGTTAGAACAGCTAGTCTTTCAGTATTTGAGCTAAATTTCCAGCAATCTTTAGTGGTTGAGATGACAATTAAAGGGGTTTTGTCTCCTCTTTTTACTCTATAGAGTTGCGGACATGCACCGCTAGAACACCGCTAGCATGTCCGTAATATACCTGTCCCATACCTCTAAATGGTTTTATTGAGTGTAAAAAATGATTTTATATATATGTAAATCAGCCTGGTATGGAGCCCAAGGGGCTGCACTAACCGTTCTGGAGCCCAGCCATGCCCCCCTGTGAAGGAGCCCAGCACCGCCTGTATCCACGAATCTCCTCCTTGCTCACGCATGCGCAGTGCCGGCCTAGTGTTCCTTCCCTGTGCGGGCATCAGCCTCAGGGAAGGAACTGCGCATGTGTGCGCACCGCGAGATTACGGCGATCTGACTTTGTGAGCAAGGAGGAGATTCCTGGTTACATGCGGCGCTGGGCTCCTTCACAGGGGGCGTGGCTGGGCTGAAGAACGGTTAGTGCAGCCCATTGGACTCCTTACCAGGCTGATTTACACATATATATATAAAATCATTTTTTACACTCAATAAAACCACTCAGAGATATGGGACAGGTATATTGTGGACATGCTAGCGGCGAGCTGGCCGTGCATGTCCGCATCGCTATTGGGTAAAAAGAGGTGACAGAATCCCTTTAACCAAGTTTTGATTAACTTTTCGTTGTCTGAAACATCACATGTAACGGATACCTACTTGTAACTCAGCATTTTGAAACTTATAAATGTAGGCAATTATTATTAATAGGCCATATTAGCAGTCTCCAGTAGATGGGGCTAGTGTCACCCTATATAAAGAGGAGGAACATTCCAGAAATAGGTCAGTCCTAGCCAGCAGAGAGAGCAGATGTAGCAGTGATGTATTAGTTGCCAGCCACAGCCAGGCCAAAAAAGGACTTTAGTTGGATAAGCAGGCAAGATGAAAAGAGGGAATGTAGAGCTAAAGTCTCTGGAGACTTGTTGTCGTAAAAGGACCATTGAGGCTCCATTGCCACGTGTTCGGGATCTTTCTTCCAGTTCCTGGACACACAAAGAGCACATTGATCACCTGCATAAAGTATTCACTTCCTGAAGTGGATGCTATGGACAATGTACGTATGGCAACCTGTTCAAAAAAGGTGAAGAACCTCAGGGTTCACCCTGTGGTTGCATTGTTTAAATGAGAAGTGTTACACCCCGTGCCTGGATGCTTATATAAAAGTTAGTTAGTGAAGTGCAGGGTAATAGGCAGGATTGCTCTAAATGTGACAGGTGTATTTGTGTAGCACCTGCCAGTCCATGCATCCTAAGAACTACCCTGATATGTTTGCATTTGTATTTTTCAGTAAAGATCTGTTCTGCTCAAAACTGCCTCATCATTGCTTTCTGGACCACTATACTACACTGCCACCCTCAGCTGTATTAAGGGACTCTGCCTTTTACCTCCAAACCACCATCACTAAGGGCCCTCCAGCCTACATCAAGCAAGTGCCCCAGAACCAGCGTGTGCACCGAAGGGAAAAGCAGGTGCGCCCTTCCTTTAACTGCAAAGCCCAGGGGAGCAACAGAGAGAGTGACTTTCACAACCACCATTCTTGATATGAATGTACCTGTACAAAATAATTTTCATACACAGCTATGCACTGTATCAGTAAATCATATCCATTAGGAAGTTCATATATACACAGTTTACTGTAAGTTTTCGTTGCACAAAATGCCACGTAGTGCTCTGAGAATTACATATGCAACTCTTTCATATGAAAAGAACACTGCTCAGTGCTTCAGAAATACTTGAAAGTGCTCCAGAAATTGCTTAAAAAATGCACATACTGTATGTTGCAAGTGATTTTGAAGCACTTTTGAATTGTACATTCACTACTAGTGATTCAATGAAGCTTTGATTAGGGTTTCCTAGCACGAGTCCCCTTGCCTTTCATAATTATTTAAGCATGCATGGGATAGGCATAATGCCATCCTTCATATAAGATAGGGCCAGGGGCTATTCATAGTATTCAGTATATTGGGCAGACTAGATGGGCCAAATGGTTCTTATCTGCCGACACATTCTATGTTTCTATGACTTCTCAGACTTTTCCTCTCAACTAATACTACCACCTAAAGAGACACTAAAACCATAGTAGAACATATATAAAAACTTCTGTTTGTACAATTTATTTAGGGGATTGGTTTATCAGGGATGCAATTGTTGTTTAAGAGCTTATTTAGCTCCAGAAAGCTTAGTTTAATGTCTGTGTTTAGAGCTTAACTGGATGATGCCAGTGGGATGATAGCTGGAGCAAGTGAAAATTTACCTGTGATGATGCTGTGCAGTGGTTCTCCAGTGGTTCTCCAGAGACAGACAACCAGGGGTCGAGGAATCCGGTGAATGTAAATATTACTTGGAACAACAATTTTACTGAACATGGGGCAACAACCTTGGCATGAGAAAAGTCTTACAAAAGTCAGCTAGCTTCAAGGTGCTGCCACACCTACCTTTTTGGGGCATCTTATTGCTTGTACAAAACAGCATAAAATTCTTGTTTTTACAGGTTTTTTTGTTTTTCTTTTTTCAGTCACATGTTTTACATGACTTTTTTCCAGACTTTTTTTTCCTATAGAAAGTCTATGGTAAAATGCATAAAAAAAAAAAAAGTGGCACAGCTAAAGCATGCTGCAATTTGAAAAGAAACATGCTACAATTACACTACATAAAACATCATGTTGGTAAGGCATTTTATAATTTCCCAATGGCCAACATGTAACATCAATAAAAAACAATTTGATTAAAAATAAAAAGTAGTGTCAAATCGCCCTAATGGTTACAGTCTTTTTAGAGGCAACAGGCTTGGTAGTTTTCAAAGTCTCTACTTTGGCTTCAGGCTGACTTGCTACTTTGACACTGCATCACATTTTCAAATCTAAATTTGCCATGGAGACTCCTCCTCAGTGGCAGTGGCAAAGATGGTCCCTTACTGCTTGGTATAGGTTGTGGCTACTATACACTCAGTACTCACTCAAACCAGGTGTGGCCACCAACTGGGTTTCCTCCACCATAATTGGGTCAAGAGTAATCCATGTCAACTGATCAGTATCTGGGCATAAAAGCAAAATGATACATTTTTCTGCAAAATGGAATACAGGTATTTTGAACCTTCTTACATGCTGACTGAAAGAAGTATCAGTGTGGGCTGTGTGAGACTTCATGTCATGCTTCGGTGTGGGAGGGAAACACCACACCGAGCATAAGAGGGAAGAGGAAAACAGGGAATCAGGCCTGAGAACTAGAGAAGGAAGATGGACACCTCCTAGTGAAACCCCTAACCAAAACCCTGACTGACTTCCAGTATGAACAGACCCTAAAGGTAGGTGAGTTCTTACGCAGGAATACCTAGAGTCCTATCCAGCCTTATAGGACCCTGGTACTAATGGCAGGGACGAGACTACCTGTTCCTCCAAAAAGAAGGACGAACAGGAGTTTACTTCAGGCCTAATACAAAAAATAGGGAAATGCAACACACAGAACCCAAAAAAAATACAAAAGGAAAAGGAAAGACTTAACTTCAAAGAGGCTATGGAAGCATCAAGAACTCAGCCGAGATCAAACCATAAACAATCCACAGGCACAGAAGCTATAAACCGCACAGCATAGTGGGAGAAACAACTATAAATAAGGAAGGTTAAATGACCGCATAAGCAACACCTGGAGGCATTGGGTGTGGCCATTACCAGAAACAACACAGACACCTATTGATCCAAAAGGAAAACCTATCAGATCAAACCACATGTTGCCAGTCTCACAGATCTCCTGCCACTCACTGTCGCCGGGACATCTGAATGTCTCGGTATGTCCGTGACACTTCATCCCTGAGAGAAACTAAGTCTATAAAACTTTGTTGCCTGCATAAGACTTCAGCCTTGTTAAGAGCTGCTTCTGAGAGACTGTATGGACTTAGTTAGGCTCAGTCCATCTGGGGAGCTAGCATTGTGATTCTGTTTGGGCTACATGAGACTTTAGACCTGTAGAAAGCCACAGCTGGGTCACTGCAGGCAGTTTAAGAATTCACCACAGATTGGCTGCCCTGTGGTCTATGTGGTCCAGTCTTGAAGAACCAGTGAACTGATGAGAGTAATGAACCAAGGAGAGTAATGAAACAAGGGTGGAGACTTAAGTACTGCAAGTTTACAGATTACATTTAGTGTGATCTGCCACAATCAAGTTTATTGTGCCACTTTAAGTGTTCGTAACCTTCAAGCATTTGTGCAAATTTTGTGAGAAATAATAAAATCAACTGTTATATACGGTGCTCTTTCTTAAAGAGTGACCCATTAAGCACCCATTACGTCTCTACTATTTCCCACTGTAGTCATTTTCCGTATTTTTAATTTTGTTTTTACTCCATGCCTTCCAAGAACCATAACTTTATTTTTATTTTTCCACTCACATAGCCACATGACAGCTTGTTATTTAATAGACAAAATGTACCTTATAATGGAACCATTTGATGTTCCATAGGATATATTGGGAAGCTGGAAGAAAATTATCAATGTGTGAATAAAAAAAATAAAAATGATGGGTTTTGTTTGTAGGGTATTCACTGTGCAATTAAAATTACATATTACCTTTATTATTTCATCACCATGGTTACAGTGATATCAAATTACTATACTTTTTGTTATGTTTTACTACTAAAAAAATCTGAAAAATGTTTCTTTTGCAGTGCCATTTTCTGACATCTAAAGCTTTTTTGAATTTCCTTCTATGGAGCTGTATGAGGACTTTTTTTGCACGGCTAATCTTTAGATTTAAGTGATACTATTTTAGAACATGTCTAACTTTTTTATCTCTTTTACAAAAATTTTGGGGGGATTCGACCACAGAACATCAATTCAGCCATTTTGATTTTTTTTCCTTTCTCAGCATTTTCAGAAGCAGTGATACCAATATTTTTTTTTTATTATTGTTTAAATTTATATGTAAAATGGGGAAAGGTGTTGATTAGAGTTGAGCGAACACCTGGATGTTCGGGTTCGAGAAGTTCGGCCGAACATCCCGGAAATGTTCGGGTTCGGGATCCGAACCCGATCCGAACTTCGTCCCGAACCCGAACCCCATTGAAGTCAATGGGGACCCGAACTTTTCGGCACTAAAAAGGCTGTAAAACAGCCCAGGAAAGAGCTAGAGGGCTGCAAAAGGCAGCAACATGTAGGTAAATCCCCTGCAAACAAATGTGGATAGGGAAATGAATTAAATTAAAAATTAAATAAATAAAAACTAACCAAAATCAATTGGAGAGAGGTTCCATAGCAGAGAATCTGGCTTCCCGTCACCCACCACTGGAACAGTCCATTCTCAGATATTTAGGCCCCGGCACCCAGGCAGAGGAGAGAGGTCCCGTAACAGAGAATCTGTCTTCATGTTAGCAGAGAATTAGTCTGCATGTCATAGCAGAGAATGAGGCTTCACGTCAGCCACCACTGCAACAGTCCATTGGCATATATTTAGGCCCAGCACCCAGGCAGAGGAGGGAGGTCCCGTAACAGAGAATCTGTCTTCATGTCAGCAGAGAATTGGTCTGCATGTCATAGCAGAGAATGAGGCTTCACGTCAGCCACCACTGCAACAGTCCATTGGCATATATTTAGGCCCAGCACACACACAGGCAGAGGAGAGAGGTCCCGTAACAGAGAATCTGTCTTCATGTCAGCAGAGAATTAGTCTGCATGTCATAGCAGAGAATCAGGCTTCACGTCACCCACCACTGCAACAGTCCATTGGCATATATTTAGGCCCAGCACCCAGGCAGAGGAGGGAGGTCCCGTAACAGAGAATCTGTCTTCATGTCAGCAGAGAATTAGTCTGCATGTCATAGCAGAGAATGAGGCTTCACGTCAGCCACCACTGCAACAGTCCATTGGCATATATTTAGGCCCAGCACACACACAGGCAGAGGAGAGAGGTCCCGTAACAGAGAATCTGTCTTCATGTCAGCAGAGAATTAGTCTGCATGTCATAGCAGAGAATGAGGCTTCACGTCAGCCACCACTGCAACAGTCCATTGGCATATATTTAGGCCCAGCACACACACAGGCAGAGGAGAGAGGTCCCGTAACAGAGGATCTGGCTTCATGTCAGCAGAGAATCAGTCTGCATGTCATAGCAGAGAATCAGGCTTCACGTCAGCCACCACTGCAACAGTCCATTGGCATATATTTAGGCCTAGCACACAGGCAGAGGAGAGAGGTCCCGTAACAGACAATCTGGCTTCATGTCAGCAGAGAATCAGTCTGCATGTCATAGCAGAGAATGAGGCTTTACGTCAGCCACCACTGCAACAGTCCATTGGCATATATTTAGGCCCAGCACACACACAGGCAGAGGAGAGAGGTCCCGTAACAGAGAATCTGTCTTCATGTCAGCAGAGAATTAGTCTGCATGTCATAGCAGAGAATCAGGCTTCACGTCACCCACCACTGCAACAGTCCATTGGCATATATTTAGGCCCAGCACCCAGGCAGAGGAGGGAGGTCCCGTAACAGAGAATCTGTCTTCATGTCAGCAGAGAATTAGTCTGCATGTCATAGCAGAGAATGAGGCTTCACGTCAGCCACCACTGCAACAGTCCATTGGCATATATTTAGGCCCAGCACACACACAGGCAGAGGAGAGAGGTCCCGTAACAGAGAATCTGTCTTCATGTCAGCAGAGAATTAGTCTGCATGTCATAGCAGAGAATGAGGCTTCACGTCAGCCACCACTGCAACAGTCCATTGGCATATATTTAGGCCCAGCACACACACAGGCAGAGGAGAGAGGTCCCGTAACAGACAATCTGGCTTCATGTCAGCAGAGAATTAGTCTGCATGTCATAGCAGAGAATGAGGCTTCACGTCACCCACCACTGCAACAGTCCATTGGCATATATTTAGGCCCAGCACCCAGGCAGAGGAGGGAGGTCCCGTAACAGAGAATCTGTCTTCATGTCAGCAGAGAATTAGTCTGCATGTCATAGCAGAGAATGAGGCTTCACGTCAGCCACCACTGCAACAGTCCATTGGCATATATTTAGGCCCAGCACACACACAGGCAGAGGAGAGAGGTCCCGTAACAGAGGATCTGGCTTCATGTCAGCAGAGAATCAGTCTGCATGTCATAGCAGAGAATCAGGCTTCACGTCAGCCACCACTGCAACAGTCCATTGGCATATATTTAGGCCTAGCACACAGGCAGAGGAGAGAGGTCCCGTAACAGACAATCTGGCTTCATGTCAGCAGAGAATCAGTCTGCATGTCATAGCAGAGAATGAGGCTTCACGTCAGCCACCACTGCAACAGTCCATTGTCATAAATTTAGGCCCAGCACCCAGGCAGAGGAGAGAGGTCCCGTAACAGACAATCTGGCTTCATGTCAGCAGAGAATTAGTCTGCATGTCATAGCAGAGAATCAGGCTTCATGTCAGCCACCACTGCAACAGTCCATTGGCATATATTTAGGCCTAGCACACAGGCAGAGGAGAGGTTCATTCAACTTTGGGTAGCATCGCAATATAATGGTAAAATGAAAATAAAAATAGGATTGAATGAGGAAGTGCCCTGGAGTCCAATAATATATGGTTATGGGGAGGTAGTTAATGTCTAATCTGGACAAGGGACGGACAGGTCCTGTGGGATCCATGCCTGGTTCATTTTTATGAACGTCAGCTTGTCCACATTGGCTGTAGACAGGCGGCTGCGTTTGTCTGTAATGACGCCCCCTGCCGTGCTGAATACACGTTCAGACAAAACGCTGGCTGCCGGGCAGGCCAGCACCTCCAAGGCATAAAAGGCTAGCTCTGGCCACGTGGACAATTTAGAGACCCAGAAGTTGAATGGGGCCGAACCATCAGTCAGTACGTGGAGGGGTGTGCACACGTACTGTTCCACCATGTTATTGAAATGTTGCCTCCTGCTAACACGTTGCGTATCAGGTGGTGGTGCAGTTAGCTGTGGCGTGTTGACAAAAGTTTTCCACATCTCTGCCATGCTAACCCTGCCCTCAGAGGAGCTGGCCGTGACACAGCTGCCTTGGCGACCTCTTGCTCCTCCTCTGCCTTGGCCTTGGGCTTCCACTTGTTCCCCTGTGACATTTGGGAATGCTCTCAGTAGCGCGTCTACCAACGTGCGCTTGTACTCGCGCATCTTCCTATCACGCTCCAGTGCAGGAAGTAAGGTGGGCACATTGTCTTTGTAGCGTGGATCCAGCAGGGTGGCAACCCAGTAGTCCGCACAGGTTAAAATGTGGGCAACTCTGCTGTCGTTGCGCAGGCACTGCAGCATGTAGTCGCTCATGTGTGCCAGGCTGCCCAGGGATAAGGACAAGCTGTCCTCTGTGGGAGGCGTATCGTCATCGTCCTGCCTTTCCCCCCAGCCACGCACCAGTGATGGACCCGAGCTGCGTTGGGTGCCACCCCGCTGTGACCATGCTTCATCCTCATCCTCCTCCACCTCCTCCTCATCCTCGTCCTCCTCGTCCTCCTCGTCCTCCAGTAGTGGGCCCTGGCTGGCCACATTTGTACCTGGCCTCTGCTGTTGCCAAAAACCTCCCTCTGAGTCACTTCGAAGAGACTGGCCTGAAAGTGCTAAAAATGACCCCTCTTCCTCCTCCTCCTCCTCCTCCTCCTGGGCCACCTCCTCTTCCATCATCGCCCTAAGTGTTTTCTCAAGGAGACATAGAAGTGGTATTGTAACGCTGATAACGGTGTCATCGCCACTGGCCATGTTGGTGGAGTACTCGAAACAGCGCAACAGGGCACACAGGTCTCGCATGGAGGCCCAGTCATTGGTGGTGAAGTGGTGCTGTTCTGTAGTGCGACTGACCCGTGCGTGCTGCAGCTGAAACTCCACTATGGCCTGCTGCTGCTCGCACAGTCTGTCCAGCATGTGCAAGGTGGAGTTCCACCTGGTGGGCACGTCGCATATGAGGCGGTGAGCGGGAAGGCCGAAGTTACGCTGTAGCGCAGACAGGCGAGCAGCAGCAGGATGTGAACGCCGGAAGCGCGAACAGACGGCCCGCACTTTATGCAGCAGCTCTGACATGTCGGGGTAGTTGTGAATGAACTTCTGCACCACCAAATTCAGCACATGCGCCAAGCAAGGGATGTGCGTCAAATTGGCTAGTCCCAGAGCTGCAACGAGATTTCGCCCATTATCACACACCACCAGGCCGGGCTTGAGGCTCACCGGCAGCAACCACTCGTCGGTCTGTTGTTCTATACCCCGCCACAACTCCTGTGCGGTGTGGGGCCTGTCCCCCAAACATATGAGTTTCAGAATGGCCTGCTGACGTTTACCCCGGGCTGTGCTGAAGTTGGTGGTGAAGGTGTGTGGCTGACTGGATGAGCAGGTGGAAGAAGAGGAGGAGGAAGCCGAGAAGGAGGAGGTGGCAACAGGAGGCAAAGAATGTTGCCCTGCGATCCTTGGCGGCGGAAGGACGTGCGCCAAACAGCTCTCCGCCTGGGGCCCAGCTGCCACTACATTTACCCAGTGTGCAGTTAGGGAGATATAGCGTCCCTGGCCGTGCTTACTGGTCCACGTATCTGTGGTTAGGTGGACCTTGCCACAGATGGCGTTGCGCAGTGCACACTTGATTTTATCGGATACTTGGTTGTGCAGGGAAGGCACGGCTCTCTTGGAGAAGTAGTGCCGGCTGGGAACAACATACTGTGGGACAGCAAGCGACATGAGCTGTTTGAAGCTGTCTGTGTCCACCAGCCTAAATGACAGCATTTCATAGGCCAGTAGTTTAGAAATGCTGGCATTCAGGGCCAGGGATCGAGGGTGGCTAGGTGGGAATTTACGCTTTCTATCAAATGTTTGTGAGATGGAGAGCTGAACGCTGGCGTGTGACATGGTTGAGACGCTTGGTGACGGAGGTGGTGGTGGTGGTGTTGGTGGTACATCCCCTGTTTGCTGGGCGGCAGGTGCCAACGTTCCTCCAGAGGCGGAGGAAGAGGCCGAGGCGGCAGCAGCAGAATAGGCCGAGGCGGCAGCAGCAGAAGAGGTAGCAGGGGGAGCCTGAGTGACTTCCTTGGTTTTAAGGTGTTTACTCCACTGCAGTTCATGCTTTGCATGCAGGTGCCTGGTCATGCAGGTTGTGCTCAGGTTCAGAACGTTAATGCCTCGCTTCAGGCTCTGATGGCACAGCGTGCAAACCACTCGGGTCTTGTCGTCAGCACATTGTTTGAAGAAGTGCCATGCCAGGGAACTCCTTGAAGCTGCCTTTGGGGTGCTCGGTCCCAGATGGCGGCGGTCAGTAGCAGGCGGAGTCTCTTGGCGGCGGGTGTTCTGCTTTTGCCCACTGCTCCCTCTTTTGCTACGCTGTTGGCTCGGTCTCACCACTGCCTCTTCCTCCGAACTGTGAAAGTCAGTGGCACGACCTTCATTCCATGTGGGGTCTAGGACCTCATCGTCCCCTGCATCGTCTTCCACCCAGTCTTGATCCCTGACCTCCTGTTCAGTCTGCACACTGCAGAAAGACGCAGCAGTTGGCACCTGTGTTTCGTCATCATCAGAGACATGCTGAGGTGGTATTCCCATGTCCTCATCATCAGGAAACATAAGTGGTTGTGCGTCAGTGCATTCTATGTCTTTCACCGCTGGGGAAGGGCTAGGTGGATGCCCTTGGGAAACCCTGCCAGCGGAGTCTTCAAACAGCATAAGAGACTGCTGCATAACTTGAGGCTGAGACAGTTTCCCTGGTATGCATGGGGGTGATGTGACAGACTGATGGGGTTGGTTTTCAGGCGCCATCTGTGCGCTTTCTGCAGAAGACTGGGTGGGAGATAATGTGAACGTGCTGGATCCACTGTCGGCCACCCAATTGACTAATGCCTGTACCTGCTCAGGCCTTACCATCCTTAGAACGGCATTGGGCCCCACCATATATCGCTGTAAATTCTGGCGGCTACTGGGACCTGAGGTAGTTGGTACACTAGGACGTGTGGATGTGGCAGAACGGCCACGTCCTCTCCCAGCACCAGAGGGTCCACTAACACCACCACGACCATGTCCACGTCCGCGTCCCTTACTAGATGTTTTTCTCATTGTTATGGTTCACCACAACAACAAATATATTATTTGGCCCAATGTATTGTATTCAAATTCAGCGGGATATAAATTTGAGGCCTAGTATTTAGGCGCTGGGTGACCGGTATGGATTTAGTGACAGAATTAGACTTGGAAATGCACAGAAGCGTGTGTGTGAAGTTATTCTGAATGACCCTATGTGCACCTTCAATATGATCTACCCTTTTAGGGATAGATTTCAAATAGCTCTGATATAGCAGAAACGACTAAATTATGAAATTGCTAAATTGGGAATTGTATTTCAACCCAGAACAAAAAATGTGCTTTGACGGACACTAAATAACTTTCCCAGCCACAACAGGACAGCGGTAACGAGAGATTTAGCGGGATATAAATTTGAGGCCTAGTATTTAGGCGCTGGGTGACAGGTATGGGTTTAGTGACAGAATTAGATTTGGAAATGCACAGTAGCGGGTGTGTGAAGTTATTCTGAATGACCCTATGTGCACCTTGAATATTATATACCCTTTTAGGGATAGATTTCAAATAGCTCTGATATAGCAGAAACCACTAAATTATGAAATTGCTAAATTGGGAATTGTATTTCAACCCAGAACAAGAAATGTGCTTGAACGGACACTAAATAACTCGCCCAGCTACAGCACTAGGGACAGATTTAGCTGGATATAAATTTGAGGCCTAGTATTTAGGCGCTGGGTGACCGGTATGGATTTAGTGACAGAATTAGACTTGGAAATGCACAGAAGCGTGTGTGTGAAGTTATTCTGAATGACCCTATGTGCACCTTGAATATTATATACCCTTTTAGGGATAGATTTCAAATAGCTCTGATATAGCAGAAACCACTAAATTATGAAATTGCTAAATTGGGAATTGTATTTCAACCCAGAACAAGAAATGTGCTTGAACGGACACTAAATAACTCGCCCAGCTACAGCACTAAGGACAGATTTAGCGGGATATAAATTTGAGGCCTAGTATTTAGGCGCTGGGTGACAGGTATGGGTTTAGTGCCAGAATTAGACTTGGAAATACACAGTAGCGGGTGTGTGTGAAGTTATTCTGAATGACCCAATGTGCACCTTGAATATTATATACCCTTTTAGGGATAGATTTCAAATAGCTCTGATATAGCAGAAACCACTAAATTATGAAATTGCTAAATTGGGAATTGTATTTCAACCCAGAACAAGAAATGTGCTTGAACGGACACTAAATAACTCGCCCAGCTACAGCACTAAGGACAGATTTAGCGGGATATAAATTTGAGACCTAGTATTTAGGCGCTGGGTGACAGGTATGGGTTTAGTGCCAGAATTAGACTTGGAAATACACAGTAGCGGGTGTGTGTGAAGTTATTCTGAATGACCCAATGTGCACCTTGAATATTATATACCCTTTTAGGGATAGATTTCAAATAGCTCTGATATAGCAGAAACCACTAAATTATGAAATTGCTAAATTGGGAATTGTATTTCAACCCAGAACAAGAAATGTGCTTGAACGGACACTAAATAACTCGCCCAGCTACAGCACTAAGGACAGATTTAGCGGGATATAAATTTGAGGCCTAGTATTTAGGCGCTGGGTGACAGGTATGGGTTTAGTGCCAGAATTAGACTTGGAAATACACAGTAGCGGGTGTGTGTGAAGTTATTCTGAATGACCCAATGTGCACCTTGAATATTATATACCCTTTTAGGGATAGATTTCAAATAGCTCTGATATAGCAGAAACCACTAAATTATGAAATTGCTAAATTGGGAATTGTATTTCAACCCAGAACAAGAAATGTGCTTGAACGGACACTAAATAACTCGCCCAGCTACAGCACTAAGGACAGATTTAGCGGGATATAAATTTGAGGCCTAGTATTTAGGCGCTGGGTGACAGGTATGGGTTTAGTGCCAGAATTAGACTTGGAAATACACAGTAGCGGGTGTGTGTGAAGTTATTCTGAATGACCCAATGTGCACCTTGAATATTATATACCCTTTTAGGGATAGATTTCAAATAGCTCTGATATAGCAGAAACCACTAAATTATGAAATTGCTAAATTGGGAATTGTATTTCAACCCAGAACAAGAAATGTGCTTGAACGGACACTAAATAACTCGCCCAGCTACAGCACTAGGGACAGATTTAGCTGGATATAAATTTGAGGCCTAGTATTTGGGCGCTGGGTGACCGGTATGGATTTAGTGACAGAATTAGACTTGGAAATGCACAGAAGCGTGTGTGTGAAGTTATTCTGAATGACCCTATGTGCACCTTGAATATTATATACCCTTTTAGGGATAGATTTCAAATAGCTCTGATATAGCAGAAACCACTAAATTATGAAATTGCTAAATTGGGAATTGTATTTCAACCCAGAACAAGAAATGTGCTTGAACGGACACTAAATAACTCGCCCAGCTACAGCACTAAGGACAGATTTAGCGGGATATAAATTTGAGGCCTAGTATTTAGGCGCTGGGTGACAGGTATGGGTTTAGTGCCAGAATTAGACTTGGAAATACACAGTAGCGGGTGTGTGTGAAGTTATTCTGAATGACCCAATGTGCACCTTGAATATTATATACCCTTTTAGGGATAGATTTCAAATAGCTCTGATATAGCAGAAACCACTAAATTATGAAATTGCTAAATTGGGAATTGTATTTCAACCCAGAACAAGAAATGTGCTTGAACGGACACTAAATAACTCGCCCAGCTACAGCACTAAGGACAGATTTAGCGGGATATAAATTTGAGACCTAGTATTTAGGCGCTGGGTGACAGGTATGGGTTTAGTGCCAGAATTAGACTTGGAAATACACAGTAGCGGGTGTGTGTGAAGTTATTCTGAATGACCCAATGTGCACCTTGAATATTATATACCCTTTTAGGGATAGATTTCAAATAGCTCTGATATAGCAGAAACCACTAAATTATGAAATTGCTAAATTGGGAATTGTATTTCAACCCAGAACAAGAAATGTGCTTGAACGGACACTAAATAACTCGCCCAGCTACAGCACTAAGGACAGATTTAGCGGGATATAAATTTGAGGCCTAGTATTTAGGCGCTGGGTGACAGGTATGGGTTTAGTGCCAGAATTAGACTTGGAAATACACAGTAGCGGGTGTGTGTGAAGTTATTCTGAATGACCCAATGTGCACCTTGAATATTATATACCCTTTTAGGGATAGATTTCAAATAGCTCTGATATAGCAGAAACCACTAAATTATGAAATTGCTAAATTGGGAATTGTATTTCAACCCAGAACAAGAAATGTGCTTGAACGGACACTAAATAACTCGCCCAGCTACAGCACTAAGGACAGATTTAGCGGGATATAAATTTGAGGCCTAGTATTTAGGCGCTGGGTGACAGGTATGGGTTTAGTGCCAGAATTAGACTTGGAAATACACAGTAGCGGGTGTGTGTGAAGTTATTCTGAATGACCCAATGTGCACCTTGAATATTATATACCCTTTTAGGGATAGATTTCAAATAGCTCTGATATAGCAGAAACCACTAAATTATGAAATTGCTAAATTGGGAATTGTATTTCAACCCAGAACAAGAAATGTGCTTGAACGGACACTAAATAACTCGCCCAGCTACAGCACTAGGGACAGATTTAGCTGGATATAAATTTGAGGCCTAGTATTTAGGCGCTGGGTGACCGGTATGGATTTAGTGACAGAATTAGACTGGGATATGGCCAAAAAATAAACAGACTATTGCTGGTTAAATGCACTTGGTGTGACAGCTTCACCCTGATGTAGGCTTTAGCCAAAAAACAACCACACCATTGAGGGTTAAATGCACTTGGTGACAGGCGCAGCTTGCCCCTGATTTAGTATATGGCCAAAAAATGAACAGACTATTGCTGGTTAAATGCACTTGGTGTGACAGCTTCACCCTGATGTAGGCTTTAGCCAAAAAACAACCACACCATTGAGGGTTAAATGCACTTGGTGACAGGCGCAGCTTGCCCCTGATTTTGTATATGGCCAAAAAATGAACAGACTATTGCTGGTTAAATGCACTTGGTGTGACAGCTTCACCCTGATGTAGGCTTTAGCCAAAAAACAACCACACCATTGAGGGTTAAATGCACTTGGTCGCAGCTTGTGCTGGCGCACCACAAGACACAAAATGGCCGCCGATCACCCCAGAAAAATGTGACTGACAAACGGTCTGTGCAGCCTAAAAACAGTGAGCAATTGAGGATCAGCAGCTCAATGATCCACAGCTGCAGATCGATCAGTT
Source organism: Bufo gargarizans (assembly GCF_014858855.1). Classification (NCBI taxonomy): domain Eukaryota; kingdom Metazoa; phylum Chordata; class Amphibia; order Anura; family Bufonidae; genus Bufo; species Bufo gargarizans. Next base: position 313,999,528 of record NC_058082.1, on the reverse strand, counting down.
AATCAAGTCCTTTGGAGGAGTTAATCTGCCTAATCTCGCCCTACTGTCGCAGCCGCAACCTCTCCCTACGCTAATCAGAGCAGAGTGACGGGCGGCGCTATGTGACTCCAGCTTAAATAGAGGCTGGGTCACATGGTGCTCTGGCCAATCACAGCCATGCCAATAGTAGGCATGGCTGTGATGGCCTCTTGGGGCAAGTAGTATGACGCTTGTTGATTGGCTGCTTTGCAGCCTTTCAAAAAGCGCCAAGAAAGCGTCACAAAAGCGCGAAGAAAGCGACGAACACCGAACCCGAACCCGGACTTTTACGAAAATGTCCGGGTTCGGGTCCGTGTCACGGACACCCCAAAATTCGGTACGAACCCGAACTATACAGTTCGAGTTCGCTCATCCCTAGTGTTGATTTAAATTTTTTAATCTTTTTTAAACTTAAAAACTTTTTAAAGACGACCAAGGCATCTAAGAGATTAGTAAGATAATTTATCAAAATGGTGTAAAGTAGAACTGGCTTAGTTGCCAATAGCAACCAATCAGTAGCTTGGCCAAAATGGAAGGTGGAATCTGATTAATTACTATGGGCAACTAAGACAGTTCTACTGTACACCAGTTTGATAAATGACCCCATAAATGTTCGTGATTGGAGTTGTCTCCCACCACCAGGGCCCCCCTTTAATATTGATTGGACCCTGGGCAAGAATTTACTTGGGCCCTCTGGATCCTGCCTTTCCACACCCTAGCATGCAATTACGCCCTCCACCACAACACACACCCACAAAAATCCCACACACCTCATAGAGCAGTAAAGTTTAATAATGATGAGTGGCCACTAGAGGTGTTCCTTGGCAGTAATGTAAATACTGCCTTTTTTTCCTGAAAAGGCAGTGTTTAGATTAAAAAGCTTGCAGAGACATGCTATAGACACCAGAACTACTACATTTAGTTGCTGTGGTTCTGGTGACTATAGTGTCCTTTAATATTGAGGGGGGAAAAGAATCAGCACAAAAGCATCAAATAAAATGGCTGTATCGTTATTCTAAAAATTAAAAAAGCACAACTTCTTACACAAATATATAGTATTTTGCAGATTACTTGTTCATATTTTTTTTTACATTGTGCAGATAGTACTGTACTACTAACTCCTCCATCCACCCCTACATACAGGGTAATACAGCGTCACATACCTGTTGCATCCAGTGACGTCGCTTTGATGTAGATGTTCTCTTTCCTCATCTTCTCCTTTTCAGACCTTTAGACCAGACCACCATTTTTCAGCCAATTCTCGTCTCTGCAGTTTGACAAACAAAATCTTAGTTTACTACTTTTCCATCATCCTCCCATCTTCTGGACAAATCATCCTACCACCCCCAATACTGTGACACTGTGCTCCCTAATACTATAATGCAGAAACAGATAACCCCCTTATAATAGTAGTACCATGCAGATAGTGCCCATCAATAATAATTGGCACACATTGCCCTAAAATAACTGCGCCCAGCAAATAGTGCCCCTGACACTAAGGGTCCATTCACACGTCCGTAAGTGTTCTGCGGATCCGCAAATTGCGTATCCGCAAAACACGGACACTGGCAATGTGCATTCCGCAATTTGCGGACCGCACATCGCTTGCAATTGCATACAAGAATAGGACATGTTCTATTTTTTTGCGGAAACTGAAGCACGGATGCTGAAGTGCGGATCCGCAAATGCGGATGCGGACAGCACATTCCGGCCCTATTGAAAATGAATGGGTCTACACCCGTTCCGCAAAATTGTGGAACAGATGTGGACCTATTTTGCGGACGTGTGAATGGACCCTAATAGTGTAAACATAACGTCCCCCAAAAATAATTGTGGTAAGCTCATACTGTGCCAATGTGCCCCCACAGTAATAGTGCTCCCAAAAGTCCCACTAATAGGAATAATTCTCTGCTAGAGCACACATGGTAGTAACAGTGCTCCTTAAGTGCCCCCAACATGTCCCCACTCTGCCCCAGAAGTAATAATGCTCCCATAGTGCCCATAATAGTAATCATGTTCCCCATAGATCCCCAGTAGTAATAAAGACCATCATAATGCCCCCAGTAGTAATATATCTTCTTATAATGTGCCAGTGCAAAAAATACCCCCTTTTAATGCCCCCAGTTGAGCTAATGTCCCCATAGTGCCCCATAATGTGCCAGTATAAAATACCCCTATATAGTGCCCTCAGTAAATGCCCCATAGTGCTTCTCTCCCCCTACTTCCTAGTGCCCCCATAATGTATCAGTATAAAATGCCCCCTATATAGTGCCCTAGTAGATGCCCTCAGTGTCCCCCATAATTTGCAAGTATAAAATACCCCTTCTAAGTGCCCCCCATAGATGAGCCCATAGTACTCCTCTCTCCCCTTCCGCATAGTACCCACCATAATGTGCCCCAGTATAAAATACCCCTATACGGAGCCCCCATATAAGAAAAACCCTTTTTGTGGCCTCAGTAGAAGCCCCCATAGTGTTCCTCTCCCCCCTTCCCCCATATAAAATACCCCTTCTTTGTGGCCTCAGTAGATGCACCCAATAATGTGCCAGTAAGAAGTGCCCCCATAGATCCCCCATAGTGCCACCTGACTCAATAATGTGCTAGTAAAAAGTGCCACCAATAATGTTCCATTAAGAAGTGCCCCCATAGATGCCCCCGCAGTGCCCCCAATAATGTGCCAGTAAGATGTGCCCCCATAGATGCCCCCCAATAATGTGCCAGTAACAAGAGCCCCCATAGATGCCCCCAATCATGTGCCAGTAACAGGTGCCCCCATAAATGCCCCCCAATCATATGCCAGTAACAGGTGCCCCATAGATGCCCCCCAATTTATGTGCCAATAGTAGTACCATATAAAAAAAAAAAAACACTTATACTTACCACCATCAGGCTGGCAGCTATGCGATGCAGGCCTCTTCCAGACTGTGTTTTGCACTGTACGGCTTAGTCGTGCCGCCTGCTCCGGCCTCTGATAGGCTGCAGGCACTAGGCCTGTAGCCTATCAGAGGAACGGGGAAGAGAGAAGCCTCTTCTTCCCCTGCCCCGCCGCAGCACTTCCATCTGTATCACTGTCCCGAGGACGGCGATACAAATGACTATGGAGATGAGTGAGCGCTTCCACAATGGAAGCGCTCATATCCCTGTGCCCTGCCACCGCCCCCCATGTCACTGGTGGCCACCGTGGCTCAAGAGGCAGCTGCCTTGGGCCCCCCAGGAACAACTGGGCCCGGAGCAGCTGCCCCTTTTGCCCTGCGTTAAAGACGACCCTGACCACCACTGCCAGAAGTTGTTTTCTTTATACAATAGCAGGCACCTGCCGGCTATAGCACCAGTTCAGTACTTGAGCAGGCACACCAGATGTTGGGAAGGAGTTAAATCAATCCTTCTAAGCTCGTAGGCTGCTAAAGCTGGCCTCCTAGGTGGTCCCATAAATGCTCAATTGATGATAAATGTGGTGAGTGGGCATGCCAAGGAACTGTGCAACCCTTGTTAGCATCATGCCATACATTTGAGCCTTCCATTGGAGGAGGTACAGAGTATACATTAGGAAATGCTAGTGATCTCTATCTCTAATGAAAGGCTTACTTAGTATGTGAGTAATGCTTTATGTGGCATTTTTGCCACAGTTTTCATTACTTTTTAGTGAGCTTTGAATTCACGAAAATAAAAACTTGTGGGGCCCTAACTTAAGTGTAAAAAATAATCCAACAACAGTTTTTTTTGTCAGATATTTACAATAAGATCAATAAGATATTTTAATACGATAAAAAAAAAACTATCGGTAATAGACTAAAAAAAATTGCAAAACTGTGTAGCAAGTGGCTAAACTAACCTGAATCAATTCTAAAAACAAAAAGAAAACGGCTTTAATTTCACCGCTTTAATTCATCTGTGATGTCAGGGTGCAGCAATGTAATTTCTCACCACACAAATGTTATCCATAATACTGAAAATCAATTGGCACTGATTTTGCATGTGAACTGAATCTAACAATCCGTAATGTAACGTATCTAAAGTGAAGACATGCTGCATGCTGACTGAAAACATTCAGCTTTTCAATTAGATCTCGCTTTTTTAATTTTTCGTTTATATTTCCAGGTATGGCTTGATATCTCACAAGCTCCAGTTCCCTATAAAGAACTGAAAGGCTTTTTTTTTTCAGCAGAGAGAATGGGAGAGATGTCGATGTGTGATAAATGGCACCATCTCCAGGACTTTCACCAGACAGCAATGAACTGCACAATGAAATTCATTAATAACATTTTATGCTTTCTTATGAGTTGTCTAATACCTAAAATGATAAGGAAATGGTTAAATATAACTGTATAGTTTTTCTTTTTTACATTTAATTTGATTTATCTCAACCCATAGATTAGTATTCCCAGCTGTCTGCTACACTGTAAATTATACAAGTGTTTTGTGGTCGGGTTTACAATGTACAGTAAAGTTTTCTTTAAATGCTTTAAGTAACATTTTCTACATAGTATGGATTTTTTTTCTTTTTAATAGTTTTTACAGTGGTTTTCAGCCCTTTAACCCACCCTCTAATTTCTGAACTTGACCTATAAAGCATCTTTCTAATATATTACTGTTTCAAAGATGGATGGATTGCTGTATCTTTTACCCGTCCTCTCTTCATATCTATTGCTCAGAATGGGCTACTTCCTATCTAGCCTCTGGACAGGTACATCACTTCTGAAGCCTAGGACAAGAACGGGCTATGCAAGGTGCCAGAATTCCTCTACCTCATTTGGTGTAGGCATAGTTCAGGCGAGTCTGGCATCCACGTCATCTGCACATGCACTATGTTCAGTTATTTATGTGGGGCCACTCTAATAAGATTTAAGTGGGATCTGTGTGAATCTTGATGCCTTAAAGTGGCAGGAAATTCTGGCACTGCCGGAGTGCAAAAGTGACAATCTCCAGGGACTGCCAATTTCAGCTGTGAGTTTTTGTTTTTGTTTAGTTTTTTATTTTGCAATGGGAGGTGGAGTGGGAGGGACAAGATATCAGAGAGGTATGTAAAGTGTGTGTGTTGGCACTGATAACACTGTCTGAAAAGGAAGAGCTATGAAACATGGGTTTGGTGGGGAAATCACCACAGGAGACTGAGCTGACTGGATGTGAATAGTCCAGGAGCATGCAGAGTAAAATCGGAGTCTAACAAAGAGCTTGAAAACATGTTGTAAAGGTAAAAGAGAGATATATGTAATGCACAAGAGCAACTACAGCCCAAAGAGGTGCACTCAGTCGGGTGGACTCACCCTGTCCACACCCAGAAACAGTAAAAATGAAGTAAAAGGAACTGGGCACTCTAAAGATATCTGAACCAATTGAAATTTATTAGCATATATAATAATAAAATAGCAATGAGCAACAGTATATATTGGCGGTAATAATAAACACTAAATATCAATATATATATAACACATAACTTACAGTAAAATCCAATAAACACCTGGAAAATAGAGATCTAAAATGTAATAAAATTGGAGGAATAATAATGAAATACTCGATAATAAAATGTTTGTATAAATATTCAGCCGAATATTCGGATGGAAAAGTCACCCAGCTAATGATAGCGATAAACAGTGTCCTCTGATGTTGTCCTATTCGATTTAATCACAGGGGTATCCAAAGAATCTACAGTCCCAATACGCAATCCACTGAACAGACTTTAAGCAGCGTCCCGCTTATAACATCCACCAGCAGTGTTCCACTGGACTAGGAGTTATACGAATAAAAGTGCTGGATAAAATCGCTGGATAAACTTGAACGGTCTTACAGCTTCTCCAGTGGTCCAAATTTCTGGGGTCCTGTCTAGGCCAGACGCGTTTCGGGGTATCACATTACCCCTTCCCCAGTATTGCCCCTTCCTCAGTAGCTACTGAGAAAGGGGTAATGTGATACCCCGAAACGCGTCTAGCCTAGACAGGACCCCAGAAATTTGGACCACTTAGGAAGCTGGAGAACTTACTGGATTGTCGCTAAGAAGGAATCGTCTGTCACACGAATGGCTCATTTGGAATATAACCAGTAAGGCCTGAGTCCATGTGGAAGGCCTGAATACATGTGCCAAACAACTGCCAGTGTGCGAATTCATTGACGAACTATCGGTCTACATCTCAGAGGACCATATTATTTCCTTCGTTGAACTACCAAGGGAGACGTTAAGACTGTTCAAGTTTATCCAGCGATTTTATCCAGCACTTTTAATCGTATAACTCCTAGTCCAGTGGAACACTGCTGGTGGATGTTATAAGCGGGACGCTGCTTAAAGTCTGTTCAGTGGATTGCGTATTGGGACTGTAGATTCTTTGGATACCCCTGTGATTAAATCGAATAGGACAACATCAGAGGACACTGTTTATCGCTATCATTAGCTGGGTGACATTTCCATCCGAATATTCGGCTGAATAGTTATACGAACATTTTATCATCAAGTATTTCATCATTATTATTCCTCAAATTTTATTACATTTTAGATCTCTATTTTCCAGGTGTTTTATAGGATTTTACTGGAAGTTATGTGTTATATATATTGATATTTAGTGTTTATTATTACCGCCAATATATACTGTTGCTCATTGCTATTTTATTATTATATATGCTAATAAATTTCAATTGGTTCAGATATCTTGAGAGTGCCCAGTTACTTTCACTTCATGTTGTAAAGGTATTTTGGGACTATGGGGGCTAAGTACAACCACAAATATAAAATTTTAGGGGGTGTATATCTGGATCAGAAATTACATAAAAGTATTTTACATGGTCCCAAAATATTAGCTCATCCATAAATGTGGCTAAATGTGGCTAAAAATCCTCCCAAAAATGTAAATTTTTTTATTGTAGATTTTTTATGTGTATCTGCAGTAAATCTTGTTGGTGCACAACTCAGGGGACACTATTGCATTTTAACCCCTTAGTGACATAATTAATTTTAGCCTTAAAGACCAATAATATTTCTCCACTATGTTCTAGCAGTCATAACTAAATTCTAATGTCTACATTTTTTTGTTTTGTTTTGCGGCATTAGTTGTAGGTTTTTTAGGAACCATTTTCGGGTATATATATATAGTGTATTAAATAACTTTTATTATTTTATTTTTAGAGCGAAAAAAAATGCAATTCTTACATTATTTAGTGATTTATTTATTTTTACGGCATTTACTGTGTGGTAAAAATAACATAACTTTATTATGTGGGTCAGTATAATGATGATAATGCCACATTTCTATATATTTTTTATATTTTTCCTTTTCTCCTGCAGCCTGTCAGCTCTGTAACTGCTCCCTTATTCTCCTCCAGACTGACAGGGAGGAGGGGAGCGGCTGCTTTAGTTGCTTATATCTCTGGTTTGGTACCAGCTGTATAGTTTGAAAGTGACATTTTAGCCTTTCGCACAATACCATAATGGTCAGTACATGGGAAGATATCACTGTTAGAAATTGGGATGCAGTGAATACAGCTGAAAGTGAAAGTAAAAGCAGGTTTTACCCGTGATTATTCCTGACTCGCTTTCAGTAATATCTCTTCTGTTGCATGGACTAAAGCCTCCTGCACACGTCCGTGGAACACAGACCATGAGATACCGGGCTGGATTCCTGCTGAGTGCAGGAGCGCACGGTGTCATTGGTTGCTATGACGCCGTGCGCCCGCTGCTGTACAGTAATACACTCATATAGATAATACGAGTGTATTACTATACAGCAGTGGGCGCACAGCGCCATAGCAACCAATGACGCATTGCGCTCCTGCACTCAGCAGGAATCCAGGCTGGTATCTCATGGTCAGTGTGCATGAGGCTTAATGCTGGAATGCCAGCTTTCAAACAAGACCAGCTACTGGCTTCCAGCTACTACCATTGAGGAGATATCAGCATCTAAAGCAACCCTCCCCATTCCACCTCTGCCCGAGCTGAGCTCAGGCACAAAAGTTAAGTACTTTTCCAACAGCCTGAGCCGAGTTCAGGCAGAACAGTTAGGTGGTTAAAAGTCCAAATGGTACAAAGAGAGAGAGCAAGAACCTGGCCATACTCAGGTAAAGAGCAAGTAAGACTGCAAAATTAAACCTGCATGCCAGATATAAAGCTGTTAAGAATGTGAATCACTGCAGAAAATGCACCAAAATGATACGCAACTGACAATACTAGCTAATTCCTCAAGCCGATGTTAAAAGCTGAGAACTTTGCCAATATCTTCCAGTCAGGAACATATTGGAGCCCCTCATGCACCACGTCACGGTGTCTCAGCACACATGGGGTCCTACCACTAAAACGCCTGTGGTGTGTGAACATGGTCTGAACAATGCTAGAAATTAACTCACAGCCAGGCTCTCACATGCCTCCATGGTGGTATCACCAATGCATTGTGAGGTAAAATAAAGCTGTGAGCCGCACCCACAACAGACCATGTGACACAGAAGCTACCAGGTGCAAAAGAATGTTACCAACAAAATGAAGTAGCACATTCCATATACATAAAGACAAAAACTCACTGGGTGGAAAATAGGTGGAAATGCTCCAAACCCAGACACTGTAGCGCGTCTATAACCGGGTGAGCAATTCCTCCTTATGCGGTCCGCAGACAACAGCAATCCCCAGCAAAAAATGCGTACAATGGAGGATGCCGGTGCGGACCGCATGCACCACAAGGACATCTTACACAAAATGATACATTGTGTAGATGAAAAAATATATATACACACAAATCACTGCAGTAAATGCGCCAAAATTATACGCAACTGACAATACTGATATGGTGCATGAGGGGCTCCGATATGTTCCTGACTGGAAGATATTGGCAAAGTTCTCAGCTTTTAACATCGGCTTGAGGAATTAGCTAGTATTGTCAGTTGCGTATCATTTTGGTGCATTTTCTGCAGTGATTTGTGTGTATATATATTTTTTTATCTGCACAATGTATCATTTTGTGTAAGATGTCCTTGTGCTGCATGCACCGGCATCCTCCAATGTACGCATTTTTTGCTGGGGATTGCTGTTGTCTGCAGACCGCATGCGGAGGAATTGCTCACCCGGTTATAGACGCGCTACAGTGTCTGGGTTTGGAGCATTTCCACCCGTTTAGGCCACTTTTTTCAGTGACTTTTTGTTAAGAATGTGTACCTCTTCCTGCCAAACTCCCTTAAGAACCAGGCCAATTTTTGTTTTTACATTTAGGTTTTTCCTTTTTACCTTCCAGAAGCCCCAACTTTTTAAATTTTTGTTCATACAGTCTTATGAGGGCTTATTTTTTTGTTCCAAGTGTTAAAGTGGTTTTTCACTTTAAAAATCAAGTATGAAGTCTTGCACAACTGTGCGAATAACTAACTTTGCCTCATTGAACGCTGTACATTTTACTGCTGTACGGAGACGGATCTTCGCACAGCATTAATCCGAAGTTTTGAGCGAAGCGACTTTGGGTGTAGCATCCGAAGATCGCTTTGCTCATCACTAGTGACCACATATGTAGTAGCCTGGAGCGGGCACTAGCATTCCTACTTCCCCGAATGGCTAACAAATAATGCCATCTGTGTATTTGATTCCAGGTCCTTTGGTATTGTGCCTTAATAACATTGCTATGTAACTTACGTATTTTATTACATGTAATGTGCCTGGTTACCACTGTTACCAGTGGGGTACCTCAGGGATCTGTTCTGGGACCCATATTGTTTAATATCTTTATCAGCGAAATTGCAGAAGGCCTCGATGGTAAGGTGTGTCTTTTTGCTGATGACACAAAGATTTGTAACAGGGTTGATGTTCCTGGAGGGATACACCAAATGGAAAAGGACTTAGGAAAACTAGAGGAATGGTCAAAAATCTGGCAACTAAAATTTAATGTTGATAAGTGCAAGATAATGCACCTGGGACGTAAAAACCCAAGAGCAGAATATAAAATCTGTGATACAGTCCTAACCTCAGTATCTGAGGAAAGGGATTTAGGGATCATTATTTCAGAAGACTTAAAGGTAGGCAGACAATGTCATAGAGCAGCAGGAAATGCTAGCAGAATGCTTGGGTGTATAGGGAGAGGCATTACCAGTAGAAAGAGGGAGGTGTTCATGCCGCTCTACAGAGCACTAGTGAGACCTCATTTGGAGCATTGTGCTCAGTACTGGAGACCATATCTCCAGAGGGATATTGATACTTCGGAGAGAGTACAGAGAAGAGCTACTAAACTGGTACATGGATTGCAGGATAAAACTTACCAGGAAAGATTAAAGGACCTTAACATGTATAGCTTGGAAGAAAAACGAGACAGAGGGGATATGATAGAAACTTTTAAATACATAAAGGGAATCAACAAGGTAAAAGAGGGGAGAATATTTAAAAGAAGAAAAACTGCTACAAGAGGACATAGTTTTAAATTAGAGGGGCAAAGGTTTAAAAGTAATATCAAGAAGTATTACTTTACTGAGAGAGTAGTGGATGCATGGAATAGCCTTCCTGCAGAAGTGGCAGCTGCAAATGCAGTGGAGGTGTTTAAGCATGCATGGGGATAGGCATAAGGCCATCTTTCATATAAGATAGGGCCAGGGGCTATCCATAGTATTTAGTATATTGGGCAGACTAGATGGGCCAAATGGTTCTTATCTGCCGACACATTCTATGTTTCTATGTTTCTATGGTTGTCCAGCAGGTGGCAGTGTATCTGGCAGAGTACCTTTAGATAAAATGGAACTTACCATTACATTCTCCTCCTTTTTGTGCAATAGTGGGCTAGTCCTTCCTACCAAGGGAGGGGTTGAATGAAGATATATAGGGTGTGGTTTTAGAGCCCAAAGGGATCAGATATGGCGCAGTAAATCTTCCATGCGAATCAGCTTGAAAAGCACCCCGACTTCTTGCAGTTCATGGACTGAGTTTTACAAGGGGGTTAACAGCCAAAGGTACCCCGCTCAAAGGCACCAGAACTGTCAGAAAGTCCAGTTCCCAGACCGAAGAGTCTAGCACAGCATAGAAAAATAAAGCAAGGTATCCAAATTTGTCTGCCAGTTTACCCCAAAACCTGCTGGAGCCAATAGAAAGACCAAATATTGTTTGTCTGGATGCAAGTTTATTTAAGTAAAGCTATTATACTTTTACCAAGTCTAGACTTTTAATCCACCAACTATCACTCTCTCCTTTATTGCTATGTAGCCTAACCCTGGGGAACGAAAGTGTCTAGGTAGGAGCACAGTGACACACACAAGACTACGATGGCTCATCACACGGCATTCCTAAAAACCTGGGACGTGATCGGCCCTGGGGCGGCACGTTGCACATACCATCCTCTGCTATGTACATTCCAGATGATCAGTCGTAGACATTAGCCCCTTCCAGTGAAATCCTAAATTTAATTTGTTACTAATTATTTTGTAATGAATAGCACTACATTGTATGGAGCAGGTGCAATAAAGGGGAACTGCAATCGCCACTCCCCCACATCATTTAACCCTTCAGATGCCACATTCAATGCTGATCGAGGCATCTGAAAGTAGTGATGGACGAACATCGGCAGTGATGGTTCGCAAATCAAATGTTCGCAAACTGCACGTTCGCAGCGGGCCCCATTGACTTTAATGGCAGGCGACCCTGAAAAAACCTTCAGGTCATATTTGCAGCCACCAAATACTTACAAGAAGTGCACAATTAGTCCCACAACATGGACAGTGACATAACATAGGGGAATCTTTGCAAAAATTCCCACAAAAATATGTATTTTTATCAGGGGCTATTTTTATGCGTCTTAAAGGGAAACTATCAAAAATGTGCCCTGCTGGAGCCTAGAAATTTTTTATTTAGGTACAGGCCCCAAAAATTAGGCATTTAACTGACAGAAAAGAACTTGTGATGATGTGGCTTGAGGTACATTAGGCGGTCACTGGATAAAATTTTTACTGTAGGCAACTGGAGCACAGGCCCCAAAAATTAGGCATTCACCTGACAGAAAACAGCTTGTGATTATGTGGCTGAGATACATTAGGCGGTCACTGGCTAAAAATTTTACTGTAGGCCAGTACAGGCCCCAAAAGTTAGGCATTCACCTGACAGAAAATAACTTGTGATGATGTGGCTGGAGGTACATTAGGTGGTCACTGGATAAAAATTTTACTGTAGGCCACTGGAGTACAGGCCCCAAAAATTAGGCATTCCCCTGACAGAAAAGGCTTTTCTGCCGCTGTATATACATAAGACAAGGACCATTCTTTGTTCTGGGTGGTTGGCGAATATGTGTGGGCTGGCATGAGGAAATTCAATTACACGTAATCATCACAGGTGTTGAATTCCTCCGAGATCCATGCCTCATTCGAGGTAGGCGAGTGCGCTTATCGGTCACGATAACCCCTGCTGCGCTGAACGTCTTTTCGGACAGGACACTCGACAAGGGGCAAGCCAAGAGTTCCATTGCAAATTGTGCCAGCTCTGGCCACAGGTCAAGCCTGCACACCCAGTAGTCCAGGGGTTTGTCGCTTCTCAGAGTGTCCAAATCGTCTGTTAACCCAAAGTAGTCAGACTCCTGTCAGTCTAGGCGTTCCCTGAGGGTGGATCAGGAGGGCGGCTATCGATGGGTTGGATGCAAGAATGATCTCATATCTGAAGTGACCAACACATCTTCAAACCGCCCTCTTCTTGCAGGTGCAGTGGGATTGGTACCCGCACCTGTTTCACTGTGAGTGGAAATTTCTCTCCCAGTGCCCGAAACAGTAGAATGTAGCATCTCTCGCAGCAAGACCTGGAAATGCTGCATTCTGACAGATCTCTGTGATGCTGTTAACATGTCCGCCATTTTGTGTTTGTACCGGGGGTCTAAGTAAGTTGCCACCCAGTACTGGTCCTTGCCATTTATGCCTTTTATACGGGGATCCCTCTTCAAACACTGGAGCATGAAGGCCCCCATTTGAACTAAATTGTAAGCGGTGGAGCGCCCTGGTGTCCTTAGTCTCCTCCCCCAGCCACAGAAAACACCAGAGATCCCCGAAAAGTTTAAAGTCCCCCTCAAAGCCTACTCGTCTTGCTCCTCCTCTGACTCCTCTTCAGATTCCTGCTGACTTGTCTCATCTTCCAGCTCCTGCTCCTCGACGGTGTGATCAATGACACAATGAAATGCACGCTCTAGAAAAAAGGCATAAGATGTCACTGATGGCGCCCTGGCTGCGAAAGCTGGTGATTTCATCAGATGGCCGCAGAAGTCTGCATGTGTTGCGCATGATCTGCCACTGATGTGGTGAAAAGAAACCAAGCTCCCCAGAACCTGTCCTGCTGCAGAGTTCGTACAGGTAGTCATTAACGGCTCGTTGCTGCTGAAGCAGCCTATCAAGCATATAAAAGGAGGAGTTCCAGCGTGTCGAACTGTCACAAATCAGACGTCTGACGGGCAAGTGGTGTCGCCGCTGATTGTCAGCAAGGAGAGCCATGGATCTTCTAAAATGGTCAGAGATTTTCCTGGCCTGCCGCAAGATGTCCTGGACCCCAGAGTATTTGGAAACAAATCGCTGCATGACTAAGTTAAGGACGTGTGTAATTTTGCCCTGTTTCAGCGTGCTCAGTAGATTGGCACCATTGTAGCACACCACTTTACCAACTGTCAAATTGAGCGGGGTTAGCTATTGATTGGCCTGTGACTGCAGAGTTGAAAGCAATGCAGGACCGTTGTGGCTCTTGGATTCCAGCCGAGGAGGAGACGGAGAATGGAGTAGGAGGAGGAGAAGAAAAGGCAGGCCTGCATGCAATCCTTAGCTGTAACACCAAATCCACAGGGGAGCCACGGGTTACATGTTTGACGGCCATCAGAAGGTGGCCGTCGCCACCCAGTGGGCAGTAAAAGTTATGTACCTGTCTGTGGTCATATGCATCTTGGCATCGACACTGTGTGCCAGAGACATATTCACTTGCCGCTGAACGTGGCCATATAGCTCTGGAATGCCCTTCTGGGAGAAATATTTCCTTCCAGTGACCTTACATTGCGGTGTGCCAATGGCCACAAATTTTCTAAAGGCCTCCGAGTCCACCAGTTTATATGGCAGTAGTTGGCGGGCTAGCAGTTCCGACAAGCCAGTGGTCAGCCGGTGGGCAAGAGGGTTATCCGGCATCATGACTTTTTACGCTCGAACATTTGGGCCATGGAAGCCTGCCTTCTGCCAGATGAACGCGACGACAGCGTGGTGAAAGGTGGAGTGGAGGACAAATGGGAGGAGAGAGGAAAAAGAGAAGAGGCAGGGCTTGGAGCGTCGGGGGTGTGGCTTTATGGGTTCTAACGGCTTTGCTCCCACTGGGCTCGGTGATGGGAGGTCAGGTGCCTTCTTAAGGCGGTCATCCCTAGGTGAGTGATAGGCTTTCTGCAACTATGCGTTAACAGCACAGGCTGCATGTGGCAACACTATTGTCAGCAGCTGACACTTTAACCACTTCCCATTTGGGCCATTTCCCCGTTCCTGACCAGGTCTAATTTTGCAAAACGGACATATCTCACTTTATGTGGTAATAACTTTGGAACGCCTTTATTTATCCAAGTCATTCAGAGATTGTTTTCTCGTGACACATTGTACTTCATGATAGTCATAAATTTGAGTCAAAATATTTCACCTTTATTTATGAAAAAATCCCAAATTTACCCCAAAATTTGAAAAATGTGCAATTTTCAAAATTTCAATTTCTCTGCTTTTAAAACAGAAAGTGATACCTCATAAAATATTTATTACTTAACATTCCCCATATCTCTACTTTATGTTGGCATCATTTTGGAAATGTCATTTTATTTTTTTAGGACGTTAGAAGGCTTAGAAGTTTAGAAGCAATTCTTCAAATTTTTAAGAAAATTGCCAAAACCCACTTTTTAAGGACCAGTTCAGGTCTGAAGTCACTTTGTGGGGCTTACATAGTGGATACCCCCATAAATGACCCCATTGTAGAAACTACACCCCTCAAGGTATACAAAACCGATTTTACAAACGTTGTTTACCCTTTAGGCGTTCCACAAGAATTAAAGGAAAATGGAGATCAAATTTTTTAATTTCACTTTTTTGGCAGATTTTCCATTTTAATCAAATTTTTTCTTAAACACATCGATGGTTAACAGACAAACAAAACTCAATATTTATTACCCAGATTCTGCGGTTTACAGAAACACCCCACATGTGGTCATAAACTGCTGTATGGGCACACGGCAGGGCGCAGAAGAAAAGGAACTCCACATGGTTTTTAGATGCCATGTCCCATTTGAAGCCCCTTGATGCACCCTTACAGTAGAAACTCCCAAGAAGTGACCCCATTTTGGAAACTAGGGGATAAGGTGCCAGTTTTATTAGTACTATTTCTGGGTACATATGATTTTTTGACACTTTATGGGGCAAGGTGACCAAAAAATTGGTTGTTTTAGCACAGTTTATATTTATTTATTTATTTTTACAGCGTTCACCTGAGGGGTTCAGTCAAGTGACATTGTTATAGAGCAGATTGTTACGGACGTGGCGATACCTAATATGTATACTTTTTCTCATTTATTAAAGTTTTACGCAATAATAGCATTTTTGAAACAAAAAAATTATGTTTTAATGTGTCCATGTTCTGAGAGCCATAGTTTTTTTATTTTTTGAGAGATTTTCTTATGTAGGGGCTCATTTTTTGCGGGATAAGGTGACTGTTTTATTGGTCCCATTTTGTGGGACATACGCGTTTTTGATCACTTGGTGTTGCACCTTTTGTGATGTAAGGTGACAAAAATTGCTTGTTTTGACACCGTTTTTTTTTTTACGGTGTTCACCTGAGGGGTTAGTTCATGTGATATTTTTATAGAGCTGGTTTTTACGGACGCGGCAATACCTAATATGTATACTTTTTTTATTTGTTTCACTTTAACACAATAATAGCATTTTTGAAACCAAAAAAAAATGATGTTTTAGTGTCTCCATGTTCTAAGAGCTATAGTTTTTTTTATTTTTTGAGAGATTTTCTTATGTAGGGGCTCATTTTTTGCGGGATGAGGTGACGGTTTTATTTGTACCATTTTGTGGGACATACGCATTTTTGATCACTTGGTGTTGCACCTTTTGTGATGTAAGGTGACAAAAATTGCTTGTTTTGACACAGTTTTTTATTTATTTTTTTACGGTGTTCACCCGAGGGGTTAGGTCATGTGATATTTTTATAGAGCTGGTTTTTACGGACGCGGCAATACCAAATATCTCTATTTTATTTTATTTTTTCTATTTTTTACATTTTTTCTATTCCTTAGGCCTCTTTCACACTTGCGTTGTCCGGATCCGGCGTGTACTCCACTTGCCGGAATTACACGCCGGATCCGGAAAAACGCAAGTCTTCAAAATGCTTTCAGTGTTACTATGGCACCCAGGACGCTATTAAAGTCCTGGTTGCCATAGTAGGAGCGGGGAGCGGGGGAGCGGTATACTTACAGTCCGCGCGGCTCCCGGGGCGCTCCAGAGTGACGTCAGAGCGCCCCATGCGCATGGATGACGTGCCATGCGATCACGTCATCCATGCGCCTGGGGCGCCCTGACGTCACTCTGGAGCCGCACGGACGGTAAGTATGCTGCTCCCCCGCTCCCCGCTACACTTTATCATGGCTGCCAGGACTTTAGCGTCCCAGCAGCCATGGTAACCACTCTAAAAAAGCTAAACGTCGTATCTGGCAATGTGCCGAAACGTCGTTTAGCTTAAGGCCGGATCCGGATCAATGCCTTTCAATGGGCATTCATTCCGGATCCGGCCTTGCGGCAAGTCTTCAGTTTTTTGGGCCGGAGCAAAAAGCGCAACATGCTGCAGTATTCTCCGGCCAAAAAATGTTACGTTCCGGAACTGAAGACATCCTGATGCATCCTGAACGGATTTCACTCCATTCAGAATGCATTAGGATAATCCTGATCAGGATTCTTCCGGCATAGAGCCCCGACGACGGAACTCTATGCCGGAAGACAATAACGCAGGTTTGAAAGAGCCCTTACTTGGGGATTTTTTTTTTACATGTGAAACCTTTTTTATATTTTATTTTTTGAACACTTTATTTTTTTATTTTTTATTTTGCACTTTTCGTCCCCCATAAGGTCATTCAAGACCTCTGGGGACATTTACTTCAGTTTTTCTTTTTTTTTTCACTGTTGATTTCTCCTGTAACTGGGGCTGATCTAGTAGCCCCAGTTACAGGAAAAATACACCCCCCAGAGAGGCTGTACAGCGCAATACAGCGCTGTACAGCCTCAGTGCAGGGCTGATCGAGGTCTGTGAAAGACCTCACACAGCTCCTACACTCTCCGGTCCCGGCGGTCACATGACCGCCAGGCCGGAACAGGAAGCGCATAGCGCTTCCTGCTCTGCATACACAGCGCTCAGAGAGCGCTGTGTATGCAGCGATCTAGAAGGCAGGGACACCTGGGCACTGTCCCTGCCTTCTCTCTGGGTTGCCCTGCTGTCACTGACAGCGAGCAACCCGATCAGCAGCTGCACGATTAGCGTGCAGCTGCAGTTTCTGAACGGACGTTTTAAAACGTCCATTCAGAAATAGAGATCCACCCATAGGACGTTTATATCCTATGGGCGGACGGAAAGTGGTTAAAAAAAAGCTCACACTGCGGAGCCATGTGTCGGGGTCCTGGGAGCGCCAGAAGTGACCGTGTATGGTGGATGGCTCGCTCCAGGTACATTTAAAGTCTGCTTTTTTCCTACTGTGATCTGCGACCTCTCCCTGCTTCTCCTCCTTCTCCTCTCTCTCTGCTGCTTAGTCTCTCCCTCTGCACTCCCCTCCTCTTCCTCTCTTGTAGGCACCCATGTGAAGTCTATCGACACGTCATCGTTGTCACCTTCACCATCACTGATGTTTGAGATCTCGGAGTAGGCAGCAACAGTGGAGACCTCCCTCCTTGGGCTGATCTAGGTACTGTAGTCAGACCGCTGATTGGCGGTCGTTGCTACCTTCTCCTCCTCATCCGATGTCAAGAATGGCTGCGCATCTGGGAATGGATTGGAAAATAGTTACTCTGACACGAGTGGAGGGGCTATGGTGGTGTTGTATTTGAAGGTGCACATAGCAGAGAGTGAGGAGGGTGCAGATACAGAGGATGAGGAGGGTGCAGAAGCGGAAGGCTGAGTGAGCCACTCAACCAACTCTGGTACGCCCTTTGAAGTAATCGCTTCTCTAACTTCCCACTTAGGCTCTGGCCTGGTGCACCTGCCTGACCCCTACCACCCCTGCGGAATGGCAAAATGACTCTGTGCCTAAGTCCCTAGAGAAGGGCGGTATTTGTGAAAGCAGGTATATCGCAGGCCCCAATCAATATTTGGTGGACAGAGGTATATTGAACCCCTTAATCAGTATTTTGTGGAAGCAGGTATATCACAGGCCTCAATCAATATTTGGTAGAAACAGGCATATCGAACCTCTTAATTAGTATTTTGTGGAAGCAGGTATTATCGTAGCCCTCAATCAATATTTTGTGGAAGCAGGTATATCAAACCCCTTAATTAGTATTTTGTGGAAGCAGGGATATCAGAGGCCTCAATCAATATTTGGTGGAAGCAGGTATATCAAACCCCTTAATCAGTATTTTGTGGAAGTAGGTATATTGCACCTCTCAATCAATATTTGGTGGAAACAGGTATATTGTACCCCTTAATCTGTACTTTGTGGAAGCAGGTATATCGTAGGCCTTAATCAATAGTTAGTAGAAACAGGTATATCAAACCCCTTAGACAGTATTTTGTGGAAGCAGGTATATCAAACCCCTTGATCAGTATTTTGTGGAAGCAGGTATTTTGCAGGCGTCAATCAATATTTGGTGGAAACAGGTATATCGAATCCCTTAATCAGGATTTTGTGGAAGCAGGTATATTGCAGGCCTCAATCAATATTTGGTTGAAACAGGAATATCCAACCCCTTAATTAGTATTTTGTAGAAGCAGGTATATCGGAGATCTCAATCAATATTTGGTGAAAACAGGTATATCAAACCCCTTAATCTGTATTTTGTGGAAGCAGGTATATCATAGGCCTCAATCGATATTTGGTAGACACAGGTATATCGAACCTCTTAATCAGTATTTTGTGGAAGCAGGTATATAGCAGCCCTCAATCAGTATTTTATGGAAGCAGGTATATCAAACCCCTTGATTGGTATTTTGTGGAAGCAGGTATATCACAGACCTCATTCAGTATTTTGTGGAAGCAGGTATATCGCAGGTCTCTATCAATATTTGGTAGAAATAGGTATATCGAACACCTTAATCAGCATTTTGTGGAAGCAGGTATATCGCAGCCCTTAATGAGTATTTTGTGGAAGCAGGAATAGCAAACCCTTTAATCTGTATTTTGTGGAAGCAGGTATATCGCAGCCCTCAATCAATATTTGGTGGAAACAGATATATCAAACCCCTTAATCAGTATTTTGTGGAAGCAGGTATATCGCAGCCCTCAATCTGTATTTTGTGGAAGCAGGTACAAACCGGATTCCAAAAAAGTTGGGACACTATACAAATCGTGAATAAATACTGAATGCAATGATGTGGAGGTGCCAACTTCTAATATTTTATTCAGAATAGAACATAAATCACGGAACAAAAGTTTAAACTGAGAAAATGTACAATTTTAAGGGAAAAATATGTTGAATCAGATCTTCATGGTGTCAACAAATCCCCAAAAAGTTGGGACAAGGCCATTTTCACCACTGTGTGGCATCTCCCCTTCTTCTTACAACACTCAACAGATGTCTGGGGACCAAGGAGACCAGTTTCTCAAGTTTAGAAATAGGAATGCTCTCCCATTCTTGTCTAATACAGGCCTCTAACTGTTCAATCGTCTTGGGCCTTCTTTGTTGCACCTTCCTCTTTATGATGCGCCAAATGTTCTCTATAGGTGAAAGATCTGGACTGCAGACTAGCCATTTCAGTACCCGAATCCTTCTCCTACGCAGCCATGATGTTGTGATTGATGCAGAATGTGGTCTGGCGTTATCTTGTTGAAAAATGCAGGGTCTTCCCTGAAAGAGATGACGTCTGGATGGGAGCATATGTTGTTCTAGAACCTGAATATATTTTTCTGCATTGATGGTGCCTTTCCAGACATGCAAGCTGCCCATGCCACACGCACTCATGCAACCCCATACCATCAGAGATGCAGGCTTCTGAACTGAGCGTTGATAACAACTTGGGTTGTCCTTGTCCTCTTTGGTCCAGATGACATGGCGTCCCAGATTTCCAAAAAGAACTTTGAATCGTGACTCGTCTGACCACAGAACAGTCTTCCATTTTGCCACACTCCATTTTAAATGATCCCTGGCCCAGTGAAAACGCCTGAGCTTGTGGATCTTGCTTAGAAATGGCTTCTTCTTTGCACTGTAGAGTTTCAGCTGGCAACGGCGGATGGCACGGTGGATTGTGTTCACTGACAATGGTTTCTGGAAGTATTCCTGAGCCCATTCTGTGATTTCCTTTACAGTAGCATTCCTGTTTATGGTGCAGTGTCGTTTAAGGGCCCGGAGATCACGGGCATCCAGTATGGTTTTACAGCCTTGACCCTTATGCACAGAGATTGTTCCAGATTCTCTGAATCTTCGGATGATGTTATGCACAGTTGATGATGATAGATGCAAAGGCTTTACAATTTTTTGCTGGGTAACACCTTTCTGATATTGCTCCACTATCTTTCTGCGCAACATTGTGGGAATTGGTGATCCTCTACCCATCTTGGCTTCTGAGAGAAACTGCCACTCTGAGAAGCTCTTTTTATACCCAATCATGTTGCCAATTGACCTAATTTGTGTTAATTGGTCTTCCAGCTCTTCGTTATGCTCAAATTTACTTTTTCCAGCCTCTTATTGCTACTTGTTCCAACTTTTTGGGGATTTGTTGACACCGTGAAATTTTGAATCAACGTATTTTTCCTTTAAAATGATACATTTACTCGGATTAAACGTTTGATCTGTCATCTACGTTCTATTACAAATAAAACATTTACATTTGCCATCTCCACATCATTGCATTCAGTTTTTATTCACGATTTGTATAGTGTCCCAACTTTTTTGGAATCCGGTTTGTATATCAAACTCCTTAATCAGTATTTTGTGGAAGCAGGTATATCGCAGGCCTCAATCAATATTTGATGGAAGCAGGTATATCAAACCCCTTAACCCCTTAAGGACCAGGCTCATTTTCACCTTAAGGACCAGGCCATTTTTTGCAAATCTGACCAGTGTCACTTTAAGTGCTCATAACTTTAAAACGCTTCGACTTACCCAGGCCGTTCTGAGATTGTTTTTTCGTCACATATTGTACTTCATGACACTGCTAAAATTGGGTCAAAAAAGTTAATTTTTTTGCATAAAAAAATAAATTTTTTACCAAAAATTTTGAAAAATTAGCAAATTTCAAAGTTTCAGTTTCTCTACTTCTGTAATACATAGTAATACCCCCAAAAATTGTGATGACTTTACATTCCCCATATGTCTACTTCATGTTTGTAGCATTTTGGGAATGATATTTTATTTTTTGGGGATGTTACAAGGCTTAGAAGTTTAGAAGCAAATTTTGAAATTTTTGAGAAATCTTCAAAATCCCACTTTTTATGGACCAGTTCAGGTTTGCAGTCATATTGTGAGG
The DNA here is from genome assembly GCF_014858855.1 of Bufo gargarizans. Classification (NCBI taxonomy): domain Eukaryota; kingdom Metazoa; phylum Chordata; class Amphibia; order Anura; family Bufonidae; genus Bufo; species Bufo gargarizans. The sequence continues at coordinate 313,977,927 of NC_058082.1, read as the reverse complement.
CTTAGATAATAGAAACCTCACAAAAATGACCCCATTCTAGAAACTACACCCCTCAAGGTATTCAAAACTGTTTTTTCAAACTTTATTAACCCTTTAGGTCTTCCACAAGAGTTGATGGCAGATGGAGAAACAATTTTGAAATTTCTATTTTTTGGAAAATTTTCCAATATAATCAATTTTTTCCAGGAGTAAAACAAGGGTTAACTGCCAAACAACACTCAAAATGGGTTGCCCTGATTCTGTAGTTTGCAGAAACACCCCATATGTGGTCGTAAACTACTGTTTGGCCGAACGGTAGCACATAGAAGGAGGGGAACACCATATGGGTTTTGGAAGGCAGATTTTGCAGGACTGGTTTTGTTTATACCATGTCCCATTTGAAGCCCCCTGTTGCACCCCTAGAATAGAAATTTCAAAAAAGTGACTCCATCTAAGAAAGTACACCCCTCAAGGTATTTAAAACTGGGTTTACAAACTTTGTTAACCCTTTAGGTGTTCCACAAGAGTTAATGGCAGATGGAGAAACAATTTTGAAATTTCTATTTTTTGGAAAATTTTCCAATATAATCAATTTTTTCCAGGAGTAAAACAAGGGTTAACTGCCAAACAACACTCAAAATGGGTTGCCCTGATTCTGTAGTTTACAGAAACACCCCATATGTGGTCGTAAACTACTATTTGGCCGAACGGGAGCACATAGAAGGAGGGGAACACCATATGGGTTTTGGAAGGCAGATTTTGCTGGACTGGTTTTGTTTATACCATGTCCCATTTGAAGCCCCCTGTTGCACCCCTAGAATATAAATTTCAAAAAAGTGACTCCATCTAAGAAAGTACACCCCTCAAGGTATTCAAAACTGGGTTTACAAACTTTGTTAACCCTTTAGGTGTTCCACAAGAGTTAATGGCAGATGGAGAAACAATTTTGAAATTTCTATTTTTTGGAAAATTTTCCAATATAATCAATTTTTTCCAGGAGTAAAACAAGGGTTAACTGCCAAACAACACTCAAAATGGGTTGCCCTGATTCTGTAGTTTGCAAAAACACCCCATATGTGGTCGTAAACTACTGTTTGGCCGAACGGTAGCACATAGAAGGAGGGGAACACCATATGGGTTTTGGAAGGCAGATTTTGCAGGACTGGTTTTGTTTATACCATGTCCCATTTGAAGCCCCCTGTTGCACCCCTAGAATAGAAATTTCAAAAAAGTGACTCCATCTAAGAAAGTACACCCCTCAAGGTATTCAAAACTGGGTTTACAAACTTTGTTAACCCTTTAGGTGTTCCACAAGAGTTAATGGCAGATGGAGAAACAATTTTGAAATTTCTATTTTTTGGAAAATTTTCCAATATAATCAATTTTTTCCAGGAGTAAAACAAGGGTTAACTGCCAAACAACACTCAAAATGGGTTGCCCTGATTCTGTAGTTTGCAAAAACACCCCATATGTGGTCGTAAACTACTGTTTGGCCGAACGGTAGCACATAGAAGGAGGGGAACACCATATGGGTTTTGGAAGGCAGATTTTGCAGGACTGGTTTTGTTTATACCATGTCCCATTTGAAGCCCCCTGTTGCACCCCTAGAATAGAAATTTCAAAAAAGTGACTCCATCTAAGAAAGTACACCCCTCAAGGTATTCAAAACTGGGTTTACAAACTTTGTTAACCCTTTAGGTGTTCCACAAGAGTTAATGGCAGATGGAGAAACAATTTTGAAATTTCTATTTTTTGGAAAATTTTCCAATATAATCAATTTTTTCCAGGAGTAAAACAAGGGTTAACTGCCAAACAACACTCAAAATGGGTTGCCCTGATTCTGTAGTTTGCAAAAACACCCCATATGTGGTCGTAAACTACTGTTTGGCTAAACGGCAGGACATAGAAGAAGGGGAACGCCATACGGTTTTTGGAAGGCAGATTTTGCTGGACTGGTTTTGTTTATACCATGTCCCATTTGAAGCCCCCTGTTGCACCCCTAGAATAGAAATTTCAAAAAAGTGACTCCATCTAAGAAAGTACACCCCTCAAGGTATTCAAAACTGGGTTTACAAACTTTGTTAACCCTTTAGGTGTTCCACAAGAGTTAATGGCAGATGGAGAAACAATTTTGAAATTTCTATTTTTTGGAAAATTTTCCAATATAATCAATTTTTTCCAGGAGTAAAACAAGGGTTAACTGCCAAACAACACTCAAAATGGGTTGCCCTGATTCTGTAGTTTGCAAAAACACCCCATATGTGGTCGTAAACTACTGTTTGGCTAAACGGCAGGACATAGAAGAAGGGGAACGCCATACGGTTTTTGGAAGGCAGATTTTGCTGGACTGGTTTATTTACACCATGTACCCTTTCAAGCCCCCTGATGCACCCCTAGAGTAGAAACTCCATAAAAGTGACCCCATCTAGAAAACTACGGGATAAGGTGGTTGTTGTTTTGGGACAATTTTTGGGGTAAATTAGATTTTTGGTTGCTCTATATTACTCTTTTTTGAGGCAATGTAACAAAAAAATTTAATTCTAAAATTGTTTCTACATTCGCTATTTAGTTTTGTGGAACACCTAAAGGGTTAACATAGTTTGTAAAGTAATTTTTGAATACCTTGAGGGGTGTAGTTTCTTAGATGGGGTCACTTTTTTGGAGTTTCTAGTCTAGGCTACATCAGGGGGGGCTTCTAATGGGACATGGTGTAAAAAAAAAAAACTGTCCATCAAAATCTGCCTTCCAGAAACCGTATGGAGTTCCCTTCGTTCTATGCCCTGCCGTGCGGCTATATAGCCATTTACGACCACATATGGGGTGTTTCTGCAAACTACAGAATTGGGGCAATAAATGTTTAGTTTTGTTTGGCTGTTAACCCTTGCTTTATTACCGGCAAAATGGATTTAAATTTAAATTTTGCCCAAAAATAGGTGTTTTGGCACCGTTTTTATTTTATATTTTTAACACCGTTCATCCGAGGCGTTTGGTAAAAAGTTATTTTTATAGCGACGACTTTTACGCACGCGACGATGCCCAATATGTATGGCTCTCAGACTTTGGAGACACTAAGCAGGCATCCTAAAACTGCGGCCCTCCAGATGTTGTAAAACTACAATTCCCACCATGCCCTGATGATGGCTGTAGGTTGTCTGGGCATGCTGGGAGTTATAGTTTTACAACATCTGGAGGGCCGCAGTTTGAGGATGCCTGCACTAAAACTAATATTTTTTGGGGAAAGAAAAATTGTTTTCGTGTCTCCAAAGTCTGAGAGCCATAGTGTTTTATGTTCTCTAGTGAACTGTTGGGGATTATAAAAATTTAGTACTCCATGGAAGTGTGATACTCCCTGAAGCAATCGATAATGCAGAGGCCCGGATGATCGGGGCACGTGTCACATTGAGTTGTGGTGTCCTTCCGTATCCCCCTCTTGTGACACACTCTGCACTTTTTTTGGGTTCGTCCCTTCTTTCCAGTATGGGGGACCACACCTGGAAAGTGTTGGCCAGGGACGATCCGGGCGCCTCCAGTTCCCGAGGTACTCCGGCCTGCTCTTTCCCGGTCCGAAAAGATCAGGTCTTTGAGGACTGCCTCATAGAATTGGAGGAATGTCCCTGTGCTGCCAGCGCTTCGGGCTAGTACAAAAGAGTTGTACATGGCAACCTGCACCATGTAGACCGCAACTTTTTTGTACCATGCCCGGGTTTTGCGCATGGCGTTATATGGCGTGAGGACTTGATCAGAGAGATCAACTCCTCCCATATACCGATTGTAGTCGACGATACAATCGGGCTTGAGGACCGTTGCCGCGGTACCTCGCACAGGGACTGGGGTGGTGCTGTTACCGTGGATTGTGGACAGCATAAGGACATCCCTCTTGTCCTTATACCTGACCAGCAACAGGTTTCCACTGGTAAGTGCACGGGTCTCACCCCTGGGGATAGGTACCTGGAGGGGGTAGGCAGGGAGGCCGCGTTGATTTTTCCGCACGGTCCCACAAGCGAACGTGGATCTGGCGGCAAGGGACCTGAACAAGGGAATGCTGGTATAAAAGTTGTCCACGTACAAGTGGTAACCCTTATCCAGCAGTGGGTACATAAGGTCCCACACGAGTTTCCCGGTAACACCCAGAGTGGGGGGACATTCTGGTGGTTGAATCCGGGAATCTCGCCCCTCGTACACACGAAATTTGTAAGTGTACCCTGAGGTACTCTCACAAATTTTGTATAGCTTCACGCCATACCTCGCCCGCTTTGTGGGAATGTATTGGCGGAAACTGAGTCTCCCCTTGAACGCAACGAGAGACTCATCAACCGCGACCTCCCTTCCAGGTACGTAGGCCTGCTGAAATGTGGCCCCAAAGTGATCGATGACCGGCCGTATCTTGTACAGCCGGTCATAGGCAGGATCACCTCGGGGGGGACATGCTGCATTATCGGAATAATGCAGACATTTCCGGATGGCCTCAAACCGGTGACGTGTCATGACCATACTGTACAGTGGGGTCTGATATAGGACGTCCCCACTCCAGTATTGCCTGACACTGGGTTTTTGGACTAGACCCATATGCAGCACGAGGCCCCAAAATGTCCTCATCTCGGCTGCACTGACCGGCGTCCAGCCACCGGGTCTAGCCAAAACTGAGCCTGGGTTTTGAGCGACGAACTGTTGGGCGTACAGATTCGTCTGCTCCACCATCAAATTCACCAGTGGGTTACTGAAAAAAAAACTAAAAAAGTCTATTTCAGTAAACCCCACTGTGGGAATCTGGATTCCAGGATTGCCAGCGAAATCCGGAATCTCAGGCTCAAAGTCCACTGGGGGACACCAGCTAAGTTCATCGGCAGGGGGCTCCGGTGAACTTATTTGGTGGGCCGGGAAACCAGTACGAACCCCAGGGCGGCTCGTACTAGGGTGGGCCACAGGATCCCTAGCATGTGTGGCCCCTGGCTCCGCCTGGCGGCGTCTCCGCTGCCTTGGTGGCTCATCGTCATCCGATGATGATGAGGAGGATGCGGATGACAAAAGGAACGTGGGGTCATCCTCATCCTCACTGGGGCTCTCAGAGTCGGAGGCAATCTGGGCATATGCCTCCTCGGCTGAGAACACCCGGCGGGCCATGGGTGTGTGTGTGTGCGTGTGTATGTGCGTGCGTGTAAACCTTTATTCTATGTGCGTGTGTGTGGGGGCACGGGTGTTCACGTACTAAAAAGTCCAGGCAAAAAAAATGGGCAAGTGTTAGGAAAAAAAAAAAAAAAAAAAAGTTCAAACTTGCTGATCTGCGGTTCAACGCTGATCAGCGGTCGGTGGGGTGGTGGGGCGGGCGATGCGCTAACAGTGGACGGACGCTAAAAAGTGCCGGCCAGTCAGCGCACGCAGAAAAAAAAAAAATGTGGTGGTGGGGGAAGGGTCTGGTGGTGGGGGGAGGGGGTTGGTGGGGGGGGGCTGGTGGTGGGGGGGATGCGGGGGGGGCAAGTGGCAGGGGGGGTCTGGGGTCTGAAAGTTGAAAAAAAAAAGTTTGGAATAAATGTGCTTTTTTTTTTTTTTTTTTTTCTAACTTTTCCCTTCTTTCCCTGCCTAACGGTGCCTCTCCCTCACTGACCCTAACCTACCTGGGTGGCGATGGGTGCAGGAGGGTGATGGATGCCGATTTAGGGGGACACAGGAGCTGGTGCTGGACGATGCTGCACGGTCAGGGTGCTGGACAGGAAGAGGAGGGGAGAGAGGAGCGCAGGAAGTTTGAATCTCGCGCCTCTCTCCCCTGCACCAATCAGCACCCTGGACAGCGGCGTTCAGCACCAGGGCCAGCTCCGCCTCTGCAAATCCTCGGACTGCGATTGGTGGTGTAAAATTACGCCACCGATCGCAGTCTTTTTCCGGTTCATCGGGTCACAGGACACCCGAATGGACCGGAAACGCAGAAAACCGCAGGTCTGAATTGACCTGCGGTTTTCTGCGATCGCCGATACGGGGGGGTCCAATGACCCCCCCCTGCGTTGTTACGGGATGCCGGCTGAATGATTTCAGCCGGCGTCCCGTTCCGATTAACCCCTGCGGCGCCGGAATGCAGATTTTAAGTCAGGACGTACCGGTACGTCCTCGGTCCTTAAGGACTCGGGAAATAGGGCGTACCGGTACGTCCTCGGTCCTTAAGGGGTTAATCAGTATTTTGTGGAAGCAGGTATATAGCACCCCTCAATCAATATTTGGTGAAAGCAGGTATATTGAACCCCTTAATCAATATTTTGTGGAAGAGAGTATATCACACCACTCAATTATTTTCTTTCACCACAACAGTTATATCACACCACCCTGTTTATTTGGGGCAACAGGTATATCACACCCCTCAATCAGTTTTTTAGTTTGCAATTATTTGTTCCAATACCGTTTGTCCCTCTATATAGCTGCAGTATCGCAGCAGAACCACACACAACTGCTGCTTAATACAAATGCACTATAATATACTTTTTATGTTAGAAAGTATATTATAAGTATATCACACCGCTCAGTATATCACACCTATCTATAGCACACCTAAACCAGTCCTTAAAAGGACTTTTGTGGCCCTATTAGCTAGCGCTTGGTGTCCCTAACAACCTGTCTTTGCTCCACAAAGCAACTTCTCCCTACAGTGGCAAAACACAGAATGTAAAATGGCTGACAGATCGGGTTTATTTATAGGGTAGGGGGTGTGTCCATGTGCTGAAACATCTCAATTGGCTGTCCTATCCCACCTGATGGATGTTTCATGGGTCAAAGTTCGGCGCAATGCAAAAGAATATGGCGCCGGTGGACATCATCATATGTTCGCATGTTCGTCGAATCGTGAATGCGCAAAGTTCGCTGCGAAACAACCGTCGAGCGAACCGCAAGATTATCTCTATCTGAAAGTCATATGCAGCCTATAAGGAGGTTGATCATTGGTTAAAGCAAAAACCAAATACATAGTCAATTCATCCATTTGATCACAGAGAGGCCGTCATGGTCATCTTGATTAAAGAAAACGTACCTCCACATAAGGGCTCATGCACATGTCCGTTCGTATTTTGCAGTCTGCAAAACATGGATCCACAAATAAAAAGGATGACAACTGTGTGATGTCCTTGTTGCATCTGTTTTGATTGTTGATCCATTGTAACAATGCCTGTCCTTGTTCGCAGAACGGACAAGAATAGGACATGTTCTATTTTTTTGCGTAACAGACTTGCGGACATACGGAAATGGAATGCACACTTAGTCATTTCCATTTTTGTGGGGGACTCATTGAAGTGAATCATTCCGCATACGGGCTGCAAATAAATGGAACAGATACAGAAAGAAAATACAATCGTGTGCATGAGCCCTAACATTGGTGCTTCCTCCAGCAGTATAGAGACACTTAAGACCGGCATGCAAATTGCGGATCTTAATAAATGGGCCCCCACATATTTAAGAATGCTGACTATGTTCTGGCAGTATTCCAGCATTTTTCCCATCACAGTCTGCTTTGTTTGGCAAGTGATATTCCTACAATAATTGTAGATTCAGTTGTACATTCTGCTGGCCATCTATAGTTTTTGAGACAGCAAGTTTCTGATATTGAAAGTTTATGATGTATTTTGTTTTACATTTTTTTGAGCAACAGATTATGTAATCTCTTTATCCCTGCACTTCCTTTTTCTATTGACTTCATTATTATTCTTTACAGGAACTATGTCACATTATTTGCCATTTAAGGGCTGTGATATATGGACTTTTTCACTTATGATATACAGCATGGACCATTGCATCTATAAAAATATTGATTCACCTATATCAAGATTCTGATTTTCCCATCTCTCTTTTTAAATATAAGGTCCAGGATGGATCGAAACACTAATGTCTGTCTCTTTGTGTGATTGTTGGAGATACTAATAAAACAATGTGAACTATTTGCATGATAATTTGAGTTCCGTACCTTCTATTCTCTTTGTGGACATGGATATATTCCCACCACTGAGCACCTACTTATTAAAGTAAGTATTTCATTTACCATATCTTGTATTGGAAAACAGTAAAAAAAAATTGTGAGGTGAAATTGAAAAAAAATAAACACACAATTCCTCTATGTTTTTTGGGGTTTTGTTGTTACAGTGTTAATTATGCTCTAAAATGGCATGATGACCTTATTTTGCAGTTCAGAATGATTACAGTGAAACCAAAATTGTATGGTTGTTCAACTACTTTAGAAAAATAAAAACCTTTGAAAAAATACAAATTTTCTTCTTATATTTCTCTCTATAGAGCTATATGAGTGATATCTGTTATGTTTATTTGTTATTGTTTATTTTCATATACAAAATTGGTAAATGATGGGGTGATTTGATATTTTTATATTTTTATGTGTTTATTATTTTAAAAAATATGTATCCTGTGGCAAGGCTCCATAGGAATACATTGAAATCCTTTTACACTCCTATACTAATGCATTGGAGTGTATGAGAGAAACAGTTGAATGAATGTTATAGTTTCCTATGAATTTTTTTTTTAAATATATATATATATAAATATAAAAATATAAAAAATCAAATCACCCCCATTTTCCATAAAATGTTTAAAAAATATAAAAAAATACACAGCATGGGTATCACCACATGCAGAAACGCCTGTACTATTAACATATAAAAATATTTTTACCATAGGACAAACGGCAAAACAGAAAGAATATCAAAATGGTCTCCCACAAAAAATAAAATATCAATGATATCAATGAAAAGTACAGATCACTGCAAAAAAAAAATTAACCCTCAAACAGCTCTATACACACGACTACAGTTATAGGGGTCAGAATATAATGATGAAAACAAAAATAATTTTTTTTTTTTCTGTATTAAAATGCAAGAAAAACTACATATGTGGTCTCACCATAATCGTGCTAACCCGGAGAATGGAAATAACAGGTCAGTTTTACCGAAAGAACTATAAAAACAAAACTTAATAAATTGTTGCACATTAGTGTTTTTTTTCAATTTCATTCCATTTGGAATTTTTTTCCAACTTGTTACCCAAAATACAAGCCCCAATACAGGTATGTAGACAGAAAAGTAAAAAAGTTATTGCATCAGAAAGGAATGGAGTGAAAAACTAAAATGCAACAATGAAAAACGCTCAGAGACTGATTTGGAAACATTGTTTTACAATTACAAGATGTCCATATTTTATGGGGGGAATTTTCCAAACACCATCATTTTATGTGCTGTTTCCTACTAGTGTTGGGCGCGAATATTCAAATTGCAAATTTTAATTGCGAATATCGCCACTTTGAGAATTCGCAAAGATTTAGAATATAGTGCTATATATTCGTATTCTCAAATATTCTAGAGTTTTTTTTTTTTTATCAGTAACCTCCCTTCTTGCTTGTGTGCCAATGAAAAGGCTGCAATGTCTTTTAGCAACATCACTAGCAACCAATAGTAAAGTTACCTACCCCTTACTATATAAGAACCTCCCAGCAGCCATTTTCTGTAGTTTTATGGAGTTCTGAGAGAGACAGCAGTGTCCTTGCTGTGCTCTGTGCTTTGCTGTGTCATTACATTAGATAGATAGTTAGTTACAGTAGCTTATACAGTATATAATACAGATAGTTAGTGGGAGATAGTCAGTGTAGGTTAGATAATGATACAGTGTAGCTGATTCCAGTGCAGAGTGTTAGGTAGTGTGAACAGTGGTTCTGCTGTCCATACATACATGTCACAGACATAGTGCTGTGATGTCACAACAATACTTAGTGCACAATTAGTAATACCGTGCTGCCCATATTTATTCATACCCCTGGCAAATTTTGACTTAGTTACTTTTATTCAACCAGCAAGTAATTTTTTGATGGGCAGTGACATAGGTGTCTCCCAAAAGATAATAAGACGATGTACAAGAAGCATTATTGTGGAAAAAAAAAACATTTCTCAGCTATTATTTACATTTGAGCAAAAAATACAAGATGTTCTGCACTGTGGAAAATCTCAGAGGACGTGGTCAGAAGCCAAAATTGACACCTGTGCTGGCCAGGATAGTTAGAGAGGTGAAAAAGAATCCACGGATCACTACCAAGGCCATTCTGGTGAAGCTGGGCTATGCTGGTGGCAATGTCTCAAGGCAGACAATCCAACGGACACTGCGCACTGCTGGGTTCCACTTCTCCAGATAAGGCACACAAAAGCTCACTTGGCCTTTGCAAAAGCTCATCTGGACAAAGAAGAAATAAAAAGATAGAGTCTCTGTTAAATACACCAATATCCTCGAGCGCTGCAAGTCTGAAGACAATGTGGGAAAAGTCTATTACTTGACGAAAATATACGGAAAAAGACTGCGCTGCAAGAGGAAAATCTTCTCTGTGTATAAAGTTCACTTTCAAGTCTTCAACTAGTAGAATCACAAACCACCTCACAATCCAACATTAGTGTGCAAATCTGTGGATAATGAAAAAAACGCACTATGGTGTAGCAGGTTCCAAACAACTAACGCTCCATGTGAACAAATTTATACTCACAAGATCCCTTGTAAGTGAAGGCGTGTATAGATATCGATGGTGTCAAGATAGAGCTCTGTGGAAAAGAGGACTATAGCGTAGTATATCACAACACTTAGAATGCCTGCAAACAGATTATACTCACAGGGCTTCACTGATAAGTGAAGCCCTGTGAGTATAATCTGTTTGCAGGCATTCTAAGTGTTGTGATATACTACGCTATAGTCCTCTTTTCCACAGAGCTCTATCTTGACACCATCGATATCTATACACGCCTTCACTTACAAGGGATCTTGTGAGTATAAATTTGTTCACATGGAGCGTTAGTTGTTTGGAACCTGCTACACCATAGTGCGTTTTTTTCATTATCCACAGATTTGCACACTAATGTTGGATTGTGAGGTGGTTTGTGATTCTACTAGTTGAAGACTTGAAAGTGAACTTTATACACAGAGAAGATTTTCCTCTTGCAGCGCAGTCTTTTTCCGTATATTTTGGACAAAGAAGAAGACTTGCGGTCTTCTGTGTTATGGTCAGATGAAACAAAAATTTAATAGTTTGGTCACAATGATGTTTCCTTCATTTAGCGTAAAAAAGGAGTAGCCTTCAACCCAAAGAACACCATCCCCACTGTCAAACATGGTGGTGGGAACCTAATGCTTTTGGGGTGCTTTTCAGCCAATGGACCAGGGAACCTAATCACAGTAAACGGCACCATGAAAAAGAGCAATACATGAGGATTCTCAACGACAACATCAGGCAGTCTGCAGATAAACTTGGCCTTGGGCACCAGTGGACAGTTCAGCATGACAATGACCCAAACCACACAGCAAAAGTGGGGAAGAAATGGTTAGCAGACAACAACATTAACGTTTTGGAGTGGCCCAGCCAGAGTCCAGACTTGAATCCAATTGAGAATCTGTGGAGGAAGCTAAAGATCAGGGTGATGGCAGGAAGACCCTCCAACCTGAAAGATTTAGAGCTCATTGCTAAAGATGAATGGGCAAAAATACCTGTGGATACATGCAAAAAGCTAGTCTGCAATTATAGGAAGTGTTTGCTTGCTGTAATATCCAATAAAGGCTTTTCTATTGATTATAAACTTCTAGCAGCTTGGAAAATGTAGCAACAGTGACCCACACCTGTATTCCGCGCGCAATACGCGCATATTTCATTGCCTATTTTCACAATCAAGAAAATAATCGCAAATTCTTGAATTTGCGAATATATGATGAATATTTGCCCAAATATTCGCAAAATATTGCAAATTCCAATATTGCCCCTGCCGCTCATCACTAGTAATAATACTCAAATGACCAGACACTGTAGATAACATGTTAGAAAATAGATTGTGTGTGGCTTTGTTCTTGTCCCAACTAGCATTAGGTAGAAAGTTTTGGTAATATACTTCATCTCCAGTCTAGAGTGTGTTCTTTTCTCTTTTTTTATTCAAAAACAGAATCATATAAAGGGTCGTTTATCTTATTATCTGTTAAAAATATGAGGATAAGTGATGGCATTTTTTGCACACAATGGCTCAGATTTACTAATCATAAAGATGGCATAAGCTTAGACAGGCTGTCTAGACCTGCATCATATTTATCACAGGCTGGATGAAAAATGTGTTGCAGGGATAGACACTTTTCTCTGACTCTATACCATCAGTTGGCCTACTTTGAGTTGGATTTTTACACCAAAATTGCAAATAGCAAAATGTTGGGGCAAAACCATGCATATAAGGCCCTATCCCTTTCCGATGAAGATCCACCACTGTCTTCTTAGCCCCTCCCCTCTTTTTTCAGCATGTCAGAAAAAAGTTTTGAAACCTTAGACGCGCCAAATTGCGCCAGTTTGTTCCATTTTGCTTCACTTTTCTAGACAGGCTTTTGGCAGTCTTAGCTTTCCTTCATGGCATTTTTGCCTATAAAGATGTGTTAAAATGCCTGGAAAATTACAAAAGCTACGACATGCTGCATTTTTTTAAAGAAGCAAAAAAATACAAAAATGCCACCTAATTAAAAAATAAATGTTAGGAGCCCCCAAAAATGCATGTGTGTCCTGCGTTCTTCAGCTAACATCGAGAGCTGGCGTTTTTTTGCAGGAAAATAATGTTGATGCAAAAAACATGATAAAAAAACAGAAAAGTGTGAAGGCATCCTAAAGAATCATGTACACAGCAGAACTGTGGGTAAGGAGGTTGAACAGAGCTACTTGGGGCCCTTACAGCTCCTACTGCCTAGAAGTAGAATACACTGACATATCCCATCTGCTGGGGTACATGTGATGGGACTGCTTCCGTTTCTCCTGAAATCTGTTACGTAGGTGAGTTGATCTCTTGGTCAATTTGTCTGTATTTGAATACTAGATGCAGTTTTATAAGTAGAAGATGAAAAGGACATCAGTTAACACAAATTTACTACTTGAAAGGGAATAAGATTAAGGCCAGGTTCACATCACCGCTTTTTTCCATTCTTCTTATCCATCAGAAGAACAGAGAAAATATATATATATATATACAGAACCTTTATTTTTAAGCATCCATTATGCTCAGTTATGCATATTTTGCATCTGTCTTTGTCATCTCCATCTAAGATTCATTTTATAAAAATAGTTCACGTAGGACTGTTTTTTCCATCTAAAATAACTGATCGCAGACTGAAATGTCTAAAACGGATGCAAAATGGGCATAACTAAGCATAACGGATGCTTAAAATACAGGGCCTTTTTGTTTGTTTCAGTTTTTTTGACAGATCAGAAGAACGGAAAATGAAACAGTGATGTGAACCCAGCCTTATAAATAGATTTTCATGGTATGACCAGATAAAAGGCATGTTCCGCTACATGCACAGCAATGTGCCAGGCATTACTTCATTAACTTAGACATCCTTTCTTACAGTTTAGTGCTTAGTAAACCCAATCGTATAAGATACCGACTAGTTCACTTTATGCACATTATTATCCTAAACAAATATACTGTTCTGTAACATTTTCAATTTAGAAAAACAGCAGAACAAAAACTCCCAAAGTTTCTAATAATATCAAGTCCACACTTTCCCAAAGGCATTTTAATTTATTTTCAAGGATAGAACTGTATCACAAATTTTACATAGAAAAGTGTATGCCCCCTTAACTTATTCTGTCCTAAATTTCGTTTATTATCCTTCACTATCCACAGTAAATGTAATAAAGTATATTAAATGGAACTTTTCTGAACTCTGAGCACACAGCATTAATTACCATACTTTATACTGTGTTCTGCACAGCCAACTCTTTGACCTGCAACCCACATTACTTGTCATTACGTATTATACTCTTTCTCTTACTGTACAAATAACAGTAAACTTGCATACCCTACAATTGCCTCATGCATGAAAATAGACCCCTTACTTTCCATAACACAAATGATACACAGGGCACTGAACACTCCTAGACTGCACTAATACTCTCCTAAATAGGCCATCAAATACCCCATAAAGCACATTTACAGTTTCCTTATTTTAAACCTTATGCTGGATTCACGCATGCAGTTTTTGATGCAGTTTTTTTCCTTTGGCCAAACAAAAAATGTCCAGTGTTTGGCCAAACGAGTATATTAAAGACTGCACAAATAACTGCATGTGTGACTCCAGCCATATGCAACAGCTCAAAAGCCCTTCAACAGTGATCTCCAAGCTATGGCTCTGTTGTAAAAATACAACTAATATGGCGTATGACTTTTAGGATATGTTAGGAATTCCAGAAATCAACAGATTTATTTATTATACTTACGTATATAGCACTGACATATTCCACAGCACGTTTAAGACATTATCATCTGGCGCCCCACTTTGGCTCACTAGATTTCCTATCAGTATGTCTTAGGAGGAGACCCACATGAACACCGTGCAGATGTTGTCCTAGATCAGATTTAAACCACTGAGCCACCATGATTTCCACAAAGTAAGGTTTTTCTGTTATGAGAAGGAAGGAACTACACAGGGAACAGGGCCTGGGTCGTCACAAGTCAAAGTGCCATCTTGTTTAAGTGCCCTGCAGTTAATAACGGCAAGTACAGTATGTAACATGCTTCTCTCCTTTCTCCATACAGGTACATATTCCTACAATATAATAACAATCTCTACTAATTCCATTGTCTTCCATACAAGTGTTTTTATTATGGTACATATACCTGCTATACAATAACCATCTCTGCTAATTCCACCGTCTTCCTACAAGTGTTATTTTGTGGTACATACTGTATGTCTGTTATACGATAACCATCTCTGCTGATTCTACTGTCCTTCTACTAGTGTTTTTAATGGCACATATTGCTGCTATGTAATAACCATCTCTGCTGATTCCAATGTCTTCCAAGTGTTATTTTATGGTACACATACCAGCCTTTACTATAAAGATCTTTCATTCCTCTCATAATATTCCTACCTTTCACACATACAAAAACCTGCACACCATTAACCACCAGCAACCTATCGACACCCTACAGTTATCACTAGCCACAATATCTTCCCTTTATTGTCTGGAACTGGTTGCCAATCATTATAATCATACCCTCAAAACCATCCTGAATGAGGCAGCTTCCATTACCCTCCAACCTGCCCAAAACAGGCTGTGGTAACCTTGGCACAGGACCAAACCACATTTTCTTCAGCTATGCTCTAGGTGTGCTGAACAGTTATGGAAAATATTACATACATCAGCAGATAATTAAAAGTTCTAACTCTTCCCTTCACTTTGCCAACAGACATCTTCACTTCTTTCATCCTCACTTTCAAATAGCCCAAAAAGACTGTTTGATACTTTTCACTACCTCCTCAGCCCTAAAAAACACAAACCGACCAATAACCTCTGGGGTAAAGACCTGACCACTTACTTACAAGAATAAGTTTGATAACTTCCAGCAAGAAATAATCTCCCAGGCACCAAGCAGATTCAATTCTCCTCCCTCCAATTCCTCTTGTTCACTCTCCTTATTTGACCCTATAACAGATGTCTCCAGTCTCCTCTTTTCTTCTCAACAGACTACCTGCAGTAGTGATACTATTCCCTTACACCTCCTGCAGTTGATCTCCCAGGCTCTCAGTCACCTAACTGCAATACTTATCCGCTCTCTTCTGGCATCTTTCTGTCCTCTTTTAAACATTCTGGGGGACATCTATGAAGTCATATATGCCACAATAGAGGCATATTAAAGTTCTAGGGTTTGTTCTGTGCAATTTTTGCTGCAAAATCTGTAACTTTTCCCCACTCACACTATTTCCGAAGTGTCACACTATTTCCGAAGTGTTGAGAAAAGTGGGAATGCGGAGAAGCGGGTGGGCCAGCAGGCCATGCTCTTATGCAACAGAGATGGCGTAGATCTAAGTCTCCCACATGGCCTGCGACAGGAAGCACCAAACTTATGTAGAGGTTTCCGGCAGCAAAAATGTGCTTAAGACTGGTGTGGAAAAATGCCAGTCAGTAAATATCCCACTCTTTTTTAACCCCACTATGGAAAAAAAAAACTCTTGACCCAACCAGTGCTGCTAACTACTGACCACTCTCGTGTTTCCTCTTCTTCATCTCTAAACTCTTGGAACGTCTGGTCTATGTTTCCCTAATAAGTTGTCTCTCTGCTAACTCTCTTCTTGACCCCTTACAATCTGGATTTCACACTTTACACTTGACAGAAACTGCCTTTACCAAAGTGTCTAATGATCTTCTGACATTGAAAAGGAATGGCAGCTACTTTTTACTTATTATTCTTGATCTTTCTGCAGCATTTGACACTGTAGACTACAAATTTCTTAGTATGTTCCACTGCATTGGCGTCATGGACACTGCTCTTTTTTTATTTTCTTCCTATCTCTCTTCTCTTCCTCTTGCTATTGGAGTTCCTCAGGGTTCAGTCCTAGGCAATCACATATTTTCTCTCTAAACAGCTGATATTGGAAGACCACCAGCAGATTTGTTTTTTAGTAACATTTCTATAATGATGAGATTCAACTATATACCTCATCCCATGGTATCACTCTAGCAGTACTAAAAAACATGAGTGGTTGGTGGTTGTTTTAAAAAATCATGTCCTCTCCATACCAGAAACTAAATATCTCAAAAACGGAACTTCTTGACTTAACCCATCCTACTAATCTACTTAAATCTTATGTTTCAATTTTAGTCTATGGTATTATCATAACTCCTGGGCAACATTCCCACTGTCTTGGAGTTATTTTTAACTCAGATCTTTCTTTTGTTTCATATATTCAATAACTGACATGCTCATGTCGTTTGTCTCTCAAGAACATCTACAAAATCGGCCCTTTTTTCACTGTGGAAATGTCCAAAACTGTTCTTGTTGCTTTGATAAATTTTTGTCTTGGCTATTGTAACTCATTACTAATTGGTCATACCCTCACTAAGCCCTCCCCCTTCAGTCTGCCCTAAATGCTGCAGACAGGCTCCTCTTTTTATCCAACAATACTGATGCCTCTAGGCTGTGCGAGTCACTTCAATGGTTGCCCACCACAAAATACTATTTAAACTTCCCACCCTCATTCACAAAGTTCTCCACAGTGTCGCACCTCTCCACCTACCATATATGTGCACATTTCTATATACCACCCTACTTGTGCTCTTTGTTTTGCCAATCATCTAAGATTAAAGAGGACATTTCATCACTCCTGACATGCCTGCTTAAATAGCTTCATACATTCCCCATATTATAACAATTCTGGAGCATCTATTCTTATGGGTCTTTGAGTGAATTGCTAGCAGTCTGCAGTAATGGTGCAAAGGGGTGGTAATCGGTTGGGGGGGTGTACCTGCGTAGTCTGAAAATGGCAGTACTGATTGTATAGAGAGAGACTGCAGGTACATACCCCCAACTGGTTACCACTCCTCTGTACCCTTACTGCAGACTGCTAGCATGTCTTTCATAACTTCTAGCAGAAATAATAAAGGAATGGTGCTGTCATGGTCTCTACTGGGACAGGGGTTAGAAGATCTAGGAGACTGGCTGCATGTGAAGTGAGCTGACAGCCTCTCTGGTTTCACTCTTCTGTGTTGTTGCTGGGTATGACAAAAACACAGAAATATAGTGGCAAATCTGGGGGAGCTGCTCAACCCCTAACACTGTAGCGTGTTTTTCATTGGGGGAGCAGTCCCACCGCATGTGGACCGCAGCAAACGACTATCCCCAGCAAAAAATATTTTGCATACGGTGGAGGATGTCGGCGCGGTCCACATGCACCACAAAGGCATCCTACACAAAACGGAGCATTGTGCGGATGAAAATATAATCATAAATCACAGAAGAAATGCACCAAACGGATATGCCACTGACTATACTGGCTAGTCATAAATGCAGATATTAAAAGCTGAGACTTTTGCCAATATATTCCTGTCAGGAAGATATCGGAGCCCACATGCACCACGTCACGGCTCTCAGCATGGCAAGGGGTCCTACCACTACGCTACCTATGGTGTGAACAAGGTCTGAAGGTGATGTAATCCAGCTCACAGCCAAGCTTCCACACAACCGCCTAGCAGGACAACTAGTGCAATGTGAACAAAGCCAGACTGTAAGCCACACCCATATCAGACCATGTGATGGAGGCTACCAGGTGCAAAGGAGAGTGTTTAAATGCCAGGTAAAGGCACATACACTACATATAAAACAAGACAAAACACAGAAATATAGTGGCAAATCTGGGGGAGCTGCTCAACCCCTAACACTGTAGCGTGTTTTTCATTGGGGGAGCAGCCCCACCGCATGTGGACCGCAGCAAACGACTATCCCCAGCAAAAAATATTTTGCATACGGTGGAGGATGTCGGCGCGGTCCACATGCACCACAAAGGCATCCTACACAAAACGGAGCATTGTGCGGATGAAAATATAATCATAAATCACAGAAGAAATGCACCAAACGGATATGCCACTGACTATACTGGCTAGTCATAAATGCAGATATTAAAAGCTGAGACTTTTGCCAATATATTCCGCTGGGGATAGTCGTTTGCTGCGGTCCACATGCGGTGGGACTGCTCCCCCAATGAAAAACACGCTACAGTGTTAGGGGTTGAGCAGCTCCCCCAGATTTGCCACTATATTTCTGTGTTTTTGTCTTGTTTTATATGTAGTGTATGTGCCTTTACCTGGCATTTAAACACTCTCCTTTGCACCTGGTAGCCTCCATCACATGGTCTGATATGGGTGTGGCTTACAGTCTGGCTTTGTTCACATTGCACTAGTTGTCCTGCTAGGCGGTTGTGTGGAAGCTTGGCTGTGAGCTGGATTACATCACCTTCAGACCTTGTTCACACCATAGGTAGCGTAGTGGTAGGACCCCTTGCCATGCTGAGAGCCGTGACGTGGTGCATGTGGGCTCCGATATCTTCCTGACAGGAATATATTGGCAAAAGTCTCAGCTTTTAATATCTGCATTTATGACTAGCCAGTATAGTCAGTGGCATATCCGTTTGGTGCATTTCTTCTGTGATTTATTGTTGCTGGGTATGACCACACCCCTGGTCTCAGGTGTAGCTTAAGTGGTAATTCCTACTCCTCTATTTAGTCTGACCTCACCCATCATGCTATGCGGTTGATAGATCCTTTTTCTGTGGAAGCACTAGTGTTGGTTCTCTTCTGAGTTCCTGCTCGTCAGCATACTTCGGAGTTAAGTGTCTCTTTTTCTTATTGTTTGTGGTTTTTCCCCTTCCTTTTGGTATAAGGCCTGAGGGGGTCTCCTGTTCCTTCAGCTTGGAAGGAACAGGCTATCTGTTGTCCTGACACTATCTCCAGGGCCCTGTTAGGGTGAGATAGGGCCTAGGTTCTGGTGTATGAACATTCCTACCGTCGAGGTCTGTTCATACTGTTAGTAGTCAGGGCAACGATTAGGGACTCATTAGGTGGTGACCATCCCCCTATCCCTAGTTTCCAAGCCTAGTATCTTTCCCCCCTCCCTCCTGTGTTCGGTGTGAAGTGTTTTCCCCACATTGTGACAGGTGCAACATAGAGTCATACTTATAGATGCTTTCTAATTGTTATTACATGGGGAATGCCTGAAGCTATTAAAACCGGTACAGTACGTCAGGAGTGGTGAAAGGTCCTTTTTACATCCTCCATAAATTGAACCTCTAATTCCCGCCTTCAAAACTTTTCTTGAGAAGCATAAGTTCTCTGGAATGCACTAACCAGGACAATCAGGTTAATTTCCAGTATCTATAGCTTTAAAAATGACTTAAGAAAACATATTTTTAGGAAGGCGTAACATGTTCCCTAAACTGACTCTTTCACATTTCCCCTCCATCCCCCTTCACAGCCGACCAACATCCTTCAGATCCAAACACCATCATCACCACTTTAGAAAACAATCAATTTTACCCTTTACTCCTAGTGTTTCAATTTTAATTTATCCTGTAATTCTGTGATGTAAATTTTGCATATGTACCCTCTGCATTGTTTAATTGTTTTTACACAGCAGTCCCTCATATGAAACATTGGGTAAATGGTAGGTTTTTCATCCTACAAAAAAAACTCTCTCCCATTCACACATTTTTCCATGCCTGGCTGCTAGCTCCACATTGTTCCTGTTGTGTAAGCCAGTACACTGGGAGTGATGTGTAATTAGATGTGTAATTGTACGTTGGATGGCAGAAACCAAGGGCTAATTCCTGTGATTGGCAGTAATGCTGATAGTGTACATTTAACCCCTCAGATGCCGTGGCCAAATGTGACCAAAGCATCTAAAATGTAAAAAAAAAAAAATGGAAGCACGAGATCAGGGAAGGCAGTACATTGCTTTAATAAGCCAGCCAGAGCCTGTACTTGGCTTTTAGGGTTATTACTAGTATATTACAATTCAGACTCGCAGGTGGCAACACTGAATTGGACTATACCGATCTTTGTATATGGTAATGGTAACCAAAAAACTAAACGCCATAGGCATCACCACTTCAAAAAATGCCCATACTAATAAAATATTAAAATGTATCCTATACGATGAATGGCATAATGGAAACAAATTAAAATGCAAATGTGCCTTTTTTTTCATCACTTCTCCACAAAAAAAGAAATAAAAAGTGATCAAAAAACCATACACATCCCAAAATGGTATCAATAAAATCTATAGATTATCCCTCAAAAATACGAGCTCTTATATAGCTCCGTAGACATAAATATAAAAAAGTTGTGGCAGTCAGAATATTGCAATAAAAAGAAAAGAAATTCCAAATGTTCAAATTTTTTTTAGCATTAAAACACAAGAAAAACAATATAAAATTTGTGTTCCCCAGAATGGAGGGAACTGGTCAGTTTTACAGCATAGCGAACACTGTATAAACAAAACCCACAAAATTGTGGTGGAATTGCATTTTTTCCTATTCCACCACATTTGTATATTTTTTTTCCAGCTACCCACTGCATCATATGCAATGTTAAATGGTGCCATTAGAAAGTGAAACTTGTCCCGAAAAATATCAATCCCTCATAAGGCTATGTAAATGAAAAAATAAATAGGTTATGGCTTTGGGAAGACCCTTTCCTGACACATGACGTAATAGTACGTCATGGCGGCAGATGGCTTGCCGCATTTTGACATACTATTACATCATGGTGATCAAGCGGGCACTAGAGTGGTGCACGCCCAATAACTGCAGTGGCCCGGCAGTCCCTGATAGTCAGGCCCCTGCTGTATCTTCTGGCATGGCTGTAAAAGCCGCTGCCAGCGGATTAACCCCTTTTAAGCCATGGTCAGCGGCATTGAAAGTATTTGCGGAAGGTGAGGAAGCCCATCTACTGAGGCGGGGACCCGATGGGTGAGAAGGCAGCCTGATGCTTTGTAGAGGCTGCCCAATGCCTTGCAAGGCATCGGGACCTGCCTTCTATGGGGGCCGAGGAGATCCAGCCCCAAACTAGGTATTTTCTTAGTTAACCTGTTAGTATATTACTCAGTGTAAGACACTAACAGGCAATGCATTACAATACAGATGTTTTGTTCCAATTGGTCCTTAAAAAGTGGGTTTTGGAAATTTTCTTAAAAATTTTAAGAATTGCTTCTAAAATTCTTAGCCTTCTAACATACAAAAAAAAAGACATTTACAAAATGATGGCAATTTTTTTGTAAATTTGGGATTTTTTCATAAAGGTAAAATATATTGACTCAAATTGTATGAAGTACAATGTGTCACAAGAAAACATTCTCAGAATGTTCCAAAGTTATTGCCACATAGACTGGCACGTCAGATTTGCAAAAAATGTCCTGGGCAGGAGGGTGAAAACTGGCTCGGGTATAAGGGGTTAAAAAATGAAAACGCAAAAACAGAAAATCACCATGTCAGGAAGAGGTTAATAACACACTGCACTTTTATTTTTAAATTAAAACACTGTCCACAAGTTATTCCTTTCTTTTCAGTCTTCTGATCTTTAAATTGTGGCCACATTTTTTAAAGCTTTGTCCTATTGAAAAAGTTCTAGATCTGCTAGACTCCAAATAGTTTGATTTTGGGGAAATTTGTAACAAATTTGATTGGGAGCATTGTTTGATTGATATTCATTTCTGTTTCTTTAATATATTTTTAACCTTATGCAATCTTTTATATTGTATTTTATAAGCCAGTTATTATTTACTTTAGGGCTTGTTCACACGACTATGCCATGTTTTGCGGTCCGCAAATTGCGCATCCGCAAAACATTGATGCCGCTCTTGTGCCTTTCACAATTTGCGGAATGGAACAGAAGGTCCTTTACAGAAATGCCTATTCTTGTCTGCAAAACAGACAAGAACAGGACATGATTTATCATTTTTGCGGGGCTACGGAACGGAGCAACGGATGTAGACAGCACACGAAGTGCTATCCGCATATTTTGTGGCCCCATTGAAGTGAATGTGGAACCTAACCACGGTCGTGAAAATGAGCCCTTACTTACATATAGCGCTGACTTATTCCGCAGCGTTTTACAGACATTATCATTGCGTGCTGTATCCCAGTGAAGCTCACAATCTAGATTCCCTGTCAGTATGTCTTTGATACATGGGAGGAAACTGGAGTACCCGGAGGAAACCTATACAATAGATCAAAATACCCCTCCCCAATCTGTGGATTCTTTGAGAGTCAGTTTTATTTGTTTTTAGGTATATTAATTTGATTGGCCACCGCTGGCTTTTAATATGTATATGTTACCCACAGGCAAGGGCAAAAGCAACATTAGTGATCTTGGCTAATCCATTTTTAACTCCAGTAACCTTGCCTTTCACATTTATAATTAATTTTTTTGCAAATTCTATGCAAAAAAATTGAAGTGGAACTGAAATTCTGTAGTCATCATCTTACCTGTATCTTAGCCATTGCAAAATGACATATGCATTCCTGATTAGTCGCTGAAGTATGAGATGACGTTCTCATAGATTTTATTAATAGAAAAATTGTCTAGTAAGAAATATCTATCCACCATGTTCACTTCTTCCGTATAACTAAAGCAATGGAGCTGGAATATGAAATATTAGCAGAAACGTCTCTGCGGTTAGACCTATAAACACACTCCTCTCCAGTTGGTTTTCCATGAAATGTTTCACCTTCATGTCTGCTCCCTCTCAATCAGGTAGGATTTAGCAAGGAGCATATTCTCCGTAAACTTGCTTTGATTGGATGGGGTTTATTTGCTGCTGCTGGGGGGAGGACAAGTGGCAAAAAAAACTAAAATTAGATGCACATTTAATGATGTTGAGTCTTGCATTATGCAGACCAGTTCCCCCATGTGCTCTGCCAATTAGTTTGCCAAGGAGGCAGCCAAAACCATCTCGTCCTTTGGGAATATCACAACAAATCTTTTTCAAGGCTCCTGAGCTCTCATAGAAGCTCTTTAAAAAAAAAGATGCCTAGATACAGGCTGCACATGTAGAAACTGCAGCCTCTCAGTGAAAAATCTATCGCTCTATGAATCAAACTCTTATTTTTTTTAATTTAGTAAGAATAAGTCTGTTGACTCTCTGCTCCCATAGATCATCCCCTGTTCATTTGTGCTCTGCAATTTGTCTTCTCTTAGAAACCTTAGGACACAATTGTATGAATTTATAAGGGTTCTGCGGCACGGCTTGGTTTTCTTAATATTTCTTGCAGAGGTCAGGCTGATGGCGAGCTGTGGCAGTCGGGCTGTGGCAGTCATACCAAGGATGGTTTGGTAGGAAACTAAATTTATAGTCATATCACTCTCTGTAATATACGGTAATCTTTCCATTGGGTATTAAGTCAAACACTGATTTTGAAACGTGAGAATTACGGTTTGTAAAATAAATCATGGACATAGCAGTTTTGTGTTTAAAGTGTCTATGCAAATAAAGTGCATTTTATAATGAAAAGTTTTTATAGCATAGAGTATAGCATATAACCAATATTATTTACATTACGGTAGTTTTCAGGATCTCCGCTTGCTGTCTGTGAGTGGAGCTAATCATTGAATACGCTGCAAGAAGACAGTTTTTTTTTTTTTTGCCTCAGGCTGATTAATGCTTCCATTTACTGAAAACAAGCAGAGATTTATAAATGGCGAAAAACTGATGCACAAAATGAAAATGATTAAACAGCTATTTCCGTCACAGAAATTGATAACAAATTGATTACAAAGCCTATAATGCCTATTTATATTTAGCAAATGGTTTTCTTTCTTTAATGGGTTAATGTTTTGCTGCGTAATAATAGGGATAATAATTGTAACTTATAGAGCTCCAAAATATATTCCGTAGCACTTTACAGTCAGAGGAGACGTACACACCAAATCAGACATTAGTAACAAAACTAATCAACAATTCAAATAATAGGACTGACGGTCCTGCTCACAAGAGCTTACAATCTATGAAGAAATAGGGGCATCACAGGAAGTAATTGCTTGCTTTATACAATGGTTCAGTCATCGTTGCTAAAAAAAAAAAAACTATATAGACTATGACCCTGCGCTACACCAGTCTTGTTATGGCCTGTGCTGCCAGAACAGGCATTTAATTTTTTTTAGCGAGTCGTAACAAATCTGTCTGTCCCTGCACCAGACTGAGATCTATTTTAGTCATTATTTACACCAGTCTCTGGCATAAATAATGATAAATGTGCTGGGACAATGGCCCCACCCTTACCATGCCCCCTTTTCGGAAACCTGGCAAAGATTGCATAAAAATGCCAAGTCACAATGGGATTTAAAAAGTGGCAAAAACAGGTTTTGTATCTTTTAGATGCCATAAAACTTGCATGGGGAACTGATAAATTGTCTATCCCTGTATGTTCTGCAGCACTGCTCCTTGTTCTAGTGATGATCTATCATTACAAGTAATGACATTTCCTGGAGCTTTAAAAGGGAGTCTGTCAGCTGTACTATGCTGCTTCCACCAGGGGCAGCATATTGTAGCAACAGACCCCCTGATTTTGCAATACCCCTGAGCAAATTGTTCATTTCCTTATGTCATGTAACGTAATGTTATATTATGTTATTCACTGCACCCAGTATACTCATGTATGGATGGAATAGTCAGCGTTAACAATCCTTACCCAGCCCATACAAGAAGTTAGTTGTGGGCTGGTTCCACCCCTAACCTTAGGTCAGTCTAGACTTGAGTTTGGAAGGGAGAAGAAGCTGTGACTTTTGAACCCTCCTCTTACTTTTACTACAACTCCTATTTTTGCACTTCAGTAAAGAGACATTTATTCTGCTACATCTGGCCTTGATACTGACTCCTACACCAAACACACGGCCCTAGGGAGCAATGGTGTGATGAAAGCCAGTGTGATCAACTGTAACAGCCAGAGCCACTAATAGTCCCATGCTCAGCTCTGGCTCCTCCCGGGCCACTTTAATTTCACCAGTTTGATTACTGACTGTCACGAGGGTGTCAAGAACCACGCCTGACTCCGTTACTAGTGATGAGCGGCAGGGGCAATATTCGAATTTGCGATATTTCGCGAATATTTGGGCGAATATTCGTCATATATTCGAGAATTCGCGAATTCTTCATCTCCAGGCATTATTTTCTTGATTACGAAAATTCGCAGAAAATTTGCATACAATTTTCGCATAAAAATTCGCATGAACTGGTATCTTCCCAAAAATCGAATATTCCCAATTACGAATATATTTTGCGCTATTCGAAATATTCGCGAATTTTCGAAGTGTCGATATTCGCAATTAAAATTTGCAATTCGAATATTCGTGATCAACAATATCCGTTACACCCGGGGTCAGAAAGTCGCAGCGGGTGGCTGCACACTCTATGTAGAAAGATAGGGCTGTTTCTTTATGGTAGCTTTCTGGGTGTGCTTTGCATCCCTTTTTGGCTCACTCAGGGATCCGTAACTCCTTCTCCTCAGCTGTTCCTTGTCCAGCACTCCCAACCTCCTTATATTCCCCTCTCCCACTTCTCTGGTTGCCAGATATAGAGCTTCCTGCCTGGACTTCTATACTGACCCACTGGAGCTGTGTTGCTGCATTCCCTGGTTGTTGTTCCAGAACGTTTCCCTCCGGATCCCTGTTGGGCCTTTGTGGTCTGCTGTTGTTGCCCACCTGGGATTATATGTTTGTCTGTATTGTCTGTCCTCTCCTTGGTGTTTTCCTCTTCGTGTCAGTGGTGCGGACTAGTGATCCCACCGCCCCGTTCACTACATAGGGCTCATCTTTGGGAAAGCCAGGGTTTAGGCACGTGATCGGCGTATGGGTGAGGAACCCGTCTAGGGACGGCAGGGCAGTCAGGTGCCAGCCGCAAGGTGAGTCAGGGGTCACCACCTTTCCCTCTCCCTTGGGCAGGGCCTTCCCTTTTCCCTCCCTTTGCGTGATGACGATCATTACACTGACATGCTCACGCTGTGAGGAAGATGATGGTGCTTGTTACCTCCACTCTCACCATTTCCTGATGATGAGTGACAGGTTTCTTTCCTATGCACAACAGGAAACAACCCTGTCACGCATCATCCAGAGATGGGAGAGAGAGACAGCGAGCCTCGTCAGACTCATCTCCCTTGCAGCAACAAAATCAGCTGGGTCCGCCGCTACACTCTCAATGGGGGCAGCATAGTGCAGCTGGCAGGCTCCCTTTAAAGGGGTTGTCTGCTTTTTACTATTGAAGACCTATCCTCAGGATAGGACATCAATAACAGCTCAGAGGAGGTCCAATTCCCGACACCCCCGGAAATCAGCTGTTTGAAGAGAAGTCAGCGCTCATATGAGGGCTGCCTTCTCTGCTCTGTTTACCTGCAGGCCGGAGCAATTACAGTGGTGAATAGGTGTAATTACAAGTATGGTGTCCCCATTCACTTCTATAGGATAGCTCTGTAGTATTCAATTGAACAGGCAGTGGCGTCCTATAGAAGTTAATGGGGATGCCATAATTGTAATTACACCTGTTCACTGCTGTAATTGATGCAGCAAGCAGATAAACTGAACAGAGAAGGCAGTGCTCGTATGAGTGCTGCATTCTCTTCAAACAGTTGATCGACAGTGATGCTGGGAGTCGGACCCCCACCGATCTGATATTGAAGACCTATAATGAGAATAGGTCATCAATAGTAAAAAGCGGATAACCCCTTTAAGACAAGCTTAAATACAGCAGTGTAACGAGAAAGTGTAGGGCCCATACCAAACTTTTGAATAGGCACCCAATGATTAATCAGACACTTTCTCTCCTTCAGCTAGACAGACTTCTTGTGAGGAATGTGGATTTTTATTTACTGTCAGCCATGCTCCCACACCCACCATTTGCAGAGGTAGTAAGCTCCACAGGGGGGCCCTGCATCAAAGCCAGCAGATGGCAAAGGACCTCTAGCAGTCCTGTTTACAACTTTTCACACTTCCATTCAGCCAGCCAGGAACCCCAGCTAATAGAACAGGAAAGACCTCTCTGCAGGAGGTCTAGTCCATTCCCCAGTTCAATGGAAATTATCAGACTTTCTGGGGCCGGCAGTTCATAAGGAATTATGAATCGCCCGGCCATCACAAGCAGAAACCGGATACATATATTTGTGTCCCTGTGGCCACAATGAACAGGCCCGTGGTCAAAGTCTGGCGGTGGGATACAAGATATACATATCTCCCCACAGAAACTAAATAACGGTACCATGCTTGGACTCTACTTGTAGCCGAACCCCAGGCGGGTCTGTTGGTCCCAGAACCATCTCCCTGTGATCTTCTGGTCTGGAGTTATGAACCCAAAAGGGTTTAGTGGGTCATTGAGGTGGGAAGAGGAGGGGCCGGATCCAGTTTAAAAGGCTTGTGCCAGCAAGCAGGCGTGTCTTTCTCTGAAGGAGTGTCACATCGTGCAATGTGTTTAGAGGGACCTGCAACATGCTCTGCATGTGACTACAGCAAAAAACTCATCTCAACCCAAAGGACTCCTATACCTGGTAAACTGACTTTTGGCTCTGTTTAATCCTGTTTCCACCTGTATTTAATAGTACCTGTATTTGTAACCTCAGACCACTGTATATATTTTCTGTGTATATTGTGTTATGTCTAGTGCACCCTTAAGGCAATTAAATATATAATTTAATCCTGTGCTATCTGGTATCTCGATCACGAATGCCCACGTACGTGTTTCCGCCTAGCAATGCGCTGCCGCGGGTTGGTTTCTTACCCTATATAATCCCATTAGCGGACCGGGCTTATATCAAACAAGAAACTGGTGGCAGTCTTCCCGGGCTGAGAATGTGCTGCTTCACTGGGGCAGTGAAAAGGCTCTCTCAGCTTGTTGCCTTTCTGTGCCCGTGTGGACAGGAGGAGTCTGTGAAAACTGTACCAAGACTGACCTTACCCGCTCCTCCAGGAGGGTGTAATGTCATGCCTTGGTAACCAGTGACCATACTGTAAACTCGTGAGCTCGACGTAGTTGACATCAAGCATCAGTTGGGGCACGAGAGGTGTGGTATCCCTCACACTCCATAAACCAGCCCCATACCCTTCTCCTGTCAATGCAGTGGACTTTGTTTACTTCTGTCTCATCCTTGGTCCCATCATGGTCTTGTTGCTGTTGGAGTGTAAGGTCTCCCCTCCTCCTCTTTTGGCAATGGGTCTGGATTTACTGGGGTGGAGACAATATGGTGCAAATGGTGAAGGATCGCCTTGCTGATCACCATAGGACACAATGTGCTCTCTAGTGAGGTCATCCACACTCTGGACTCAAGGTGGACGTACAATTGTAAGTTCTTTTTCAATATCTTTAAAAAAAAAGGATAAATTACTTACAGCGGTTCTGAGGAGACTACAAGGCTTAGTTGTAACTTTGATCACTGAGACTCCTTATGGTTATGCCACTTCTGCAAAACAAGACACATTCCCTCACACTTTCCTGTAGCCTGGGCTGCCGATGACAGCTACTTTCTGATGATGTCATTGTAACAAGATAATAGGTAGTGACAACCATTATTCATATAATTTTAGGTGATATACAGGTAGTTACTATAAAGCTTCAACCAGAATGAGAAAGAAGAGCTGCTGAATGGCAAACTATAGAGGTGAGGAAGCAATCTGTATAAATTGGTAATTTTAGAACCTGCTATAATTGAGACCTTCAGATCTTATTCACATGGTCTACAAAAACAAGGCTCATATTATTAGCTTTCAATGTATTTGAATAGTATCATATATATTTTTTTCTTTACCAGGTGAACTTCAAATGCTTTTATTTTCATCATGTAAACCATGTAGACATTTTTCTTTGCCCTCCTCTGAAGCCTGGCACTCCCTGGCACTAATACGATTACTAGAGAGTTAAACATGTACAGCATCCTAATGCAAAATTAGCCTTTATTTAAATAAAATCAGCGTGCTGAAAAGCTGAACTTGCTAACCTTGGGTTCTTTTAGTTTTCAAAGGTGATGCATTTGACAGCAGATCTCTTTGAATAGAAACTAGAAAGCAAAATTACTCTTAGAAGAGAACTGCGTGTATCTGATCTGACAGACAGTAAACGCCAGTGCAAAAAAAAAAAAGAGAAGAAAAAAGCTGCTCGCAATTATAATTACCCTGTGTAAATAGGGAAAAATCCATAAGTGCTGGACACTTTGAGTTAATCTAGAAAAAAAACTGTACTGTGTACTGTAGCTTCCAGTTCAGCTCTAAAACAATTAGCAAAACATGCACTAATGGTCTAATTCAGCTAAAAACATTACTTGCAAGAGTGACACATTCAACCCCTTAATTAAGTGATTGTAATTGCAATTACTGATGGTACACTAAACAAATATTCAGGCCTACACAGGTCATACTGTAGAGTCCAAATGGAAAAAAAAAAAACATCATCGACCTGAGTAATTGTATGTGTTACATGAAATGTATGCATGTATAGATATGCTAAGGGAGCACTCCAAAAGCAGTCTAATGTGACCATTACCATGTTTCTAGAATACAGAATTTTGGTGAATCGGTGATTAACACTGATGCCTTGATGCACTGGGGTTTTCGGTTTAAATCTGACCAAGGACAAGGCCTGCATGGAGTTTTAAGGTTCTCTCTGTGTTTGCATGCGTTTCCTCCCACATCCCAACGACATACGGAGAGGGAATTTAGATTGTGACCCCCACTGGGAATATCAAGTGATGATAATGTCTGTAAAGCACTGTGCAATATGATGGTGCTATCTAATAAATAAATTGTAGGTATGATTGTTCTTTTGCCCATGTAAACAGATATATTAGATTATCATTTAGATTAGGGAAAACATAATCATTTTTCAACTGGAATATTATATATATTTTTTTTAATGCTACTATGCAAGATATTGCTGTTACACACTTGTTATAGCGCCCTCTGGTGTTCTTTTGATTTCCCACTCAGAATCCACCTAACAAGACCAGAAAATGCTGCTTCTTGCCCACTGATTCTTATTGACTTACACAATAGTAAGAATCACTTAGCAGTGCTTGAAGAAGAGGATTTAAGAGGCAGATCCGAGGTACTGAGCATGTGTGTCCATCAACACTGGACACATAAGTTGGACACCTGATCTAATAAAGGGTATGGGGATGGAAGCAGAAAACCCCTTGAGGACAGGACAGTTTTGGCCTGGAGGACCATAGCTGTACTGCACAAGGCTTTGTTTGCTTTGTTGTAGAATGAGCTATTCTTTGTTGTGGGTTGGTAGCTATGTATTAATGTTTCATTAATATTAATTTTTATTTTGGTAAAAATGCAGGGATTTTTATTAACTTTTTTATAGCTTACGCAAATCTTCATAAATTATACCAGAAATTTATTGTGCAGCTTGTAACACGTGTATTTAATTTTTTTATTAAATAGCAAAGATAAGAAGTTCCTCTGATCAAGTCTGACCAAGACTGCGTCTGAATGTTACCATTGCCCTGTTATAAATTGATACACAGAGCAAATACCATTGGAGAGTCTCTTTGAAGGGATATGCAATTTTAGCTAGTTTGACGCATCCCTATTTATATGGGGCGATGTGCCGCCAACAAACAATATAAAAAATACTGATCAGCCAACAAATGAGCATTTACTCATTTGTCATCTGATCAGTGGGCCTTTTACATAGGACAATGATCAGGAAAGAATGCTCCTTTTGGCTGATCATCGGTCTGAGAAAACATTGTCATGCAGAATATTTCACCTCCATATGATTTCATTCTAGGAATCCCTTTAATGCATTCAGATAATGTATGGGTGTTTTATCTACTTTAACAGCAGGTGTAAGGTCCATACCCATACAGTATAAACGCTCAAACATTCAAGGGGTTTTCCAGGATTGTGCCCCTTTTTAAGTAAGCTCCCAAGCATGTGGTACCTCATAAAAGAATCATAATCACCTGCTCCCCACTTCTCCGGTCTAAAGTCCTGGCTCTGTTTGGCGCTCTTATGAGCCCCAATTTTTAAACTGCAGGCCAGGGTACAGACAGGATCACATGCGCCACTGCAACCAATGACTGGCCTCAGCAGTGACTTTTTCCCAAGCGACACATCACTGCAGGGTCACATGCTTTTAGTGGACACATCACCACTGAGCAGCACACGTGACCCTGACCATAATTCAGCCAGACGTAAACAAGCCAGGGACCATTAGATCACCGAACAGAGCCAGGCCACTGAACCAGAGAGGTGGGGAGCAGGTGATTGTGATTCTTTCAATAGCTACTACATATTAGGGGGTTTAAAAATTTAAAAAGGACCAAAAAAGGACCAAATTGACAAAAAAATAAAAATTGAACTGTACAACATATAGAGCTGATTGCATTAACTATGTGGTCATGGAAAGTGTCATCTGTACTAAAGGTCTATACACTATCAGAATACACGAAAATGAAACGGCATCTTTTAAATATTTACAGCATCCCCCCAGTATAAAGGCTGACACTTTCAAACCTAACTGATCCATTGTCACAGGGGTCTGCAGCATGTATTTCACAAAACAGCAGCTACAAATGAAAATGTGTTATGTTGCTAATCACTTACATGTGGTTGTAGGTTCAACATATGTAGCGACTTGGAAGTGTCCTTTTAATTCCCTGCTGTCAGGTGTTGAAACATAACAGCTTTGCTTGAGAATGCCTTTCCTGCTGGTAACCTTGTTACACCCCAGAGGTATCTGACAGTGTATAATTACCCCACCTGCTCCGTAGACCTTCCCGCACTGCTTTTCCCACTCTCTCAGGGTTCACTAATATTGGTGTAATTATTGTAATTATTTATTATTCTTTATTTGTATGCATTTATTGGTGGTATGATCGCTTTAGGAACTGCAGAAGCTTTTCTATATACGGCCAGAAATGAGGTCTTACTGTAAGATATTCTGCAATTTACACTCAATGTAGCATTTCGAATTTTTCTTCATAGTACAATTTGTACTAGGAACAATAATGATATAAACAATATATGCCATTTTATGAAGCGGTGATGTTCTGAAGTTTAGCTGAAACAATGAGTTCTAGAAAGATAAAAGTTTCATGCTCTCTATATGCTGTATGATCCCATCGTTAAAGGGATGGTCCACTTTCTGGCTACTGTTCACCAATGTGCATGTACAATAACCATATAGCACTTACTAATACAGCCTTTGTTGTATCCAGTGGCGACTCTAGAAACAATATATAGGGGGGGCACAAAGATACCACAGTCAAAAATGGGGGGGCACAAACAAAATAAGTATATATCAATAAGATTACAAAATACGAGAGAGTTGCGGTCTGCAGGGATACAGTTATAATAAAGCAATTTACTTACAAAAGAAGCTACTCAGTCGTCTGCTGTGCTGTCCCCTGCTTGCTTCCACGGATTCTTCCCCCTTCTTTCTGTCTCTCGTCAGTGCGCAGGCGCACTGTTATGGTGGATCTGTGGAAGACACACTGTTATGGGGGCATCTGTGGATGACACATTATGCCTCTCATTAGCCCTCATTATGCCTCTCATATCAGCCCCCATATCAGCCCTTATGCCTCATTAGCCCCCATATCAGCCCTTATGCCTCATTAGCCCCCATTATGCCTCTTATTAGCCCCATATGCCTCCTATTATCCCCCATATGCCTCCTATTAGCCCCCATATGCCTCCTATTAGCCCCCATATGCCTCCTATTAGCCCCCATATGCCTCCTATTAGCCCCCATATGCCTCCAATTAGCCCCCATATGCCTCCTATTAGCCCCATATGCCTCCAATTAGCCCCCATATGCCTCCAATTAGCCCCCATATGCCTCCTATTAGCCCCATATGCCTCCAATTAGCCCCCATATGCCTCCAATTAGCCCCCATATGCCTCCTATTAGCCCCCATATGCCTCCTATTAGCCCTCATATGCCTCCTATTAGCCCTCATATGCCTCCTATTAGCCCCCATATGCCCCCATATGCCTCCTATCAGCCCCATATGCCTCCTATTAGCCCCATATGCCTCCTATTAGCCCCATATGCCTCCTATTAGCCCCAAATATGCCTCCAATTAGCCCCCAAATATGCCTCCAATTAGCCCCCAAATATGCCTCCAATTAGCCCCCATATGCCTCCAAATGCCCCCATATGCCTCCAATTAGCCCCCAAATATGCCTCCAATTAGCCCCCAAATATGCCTCCAAATGCCCCCATATGCCTCCTATTAGCCCCCATATGCCTCCTATTAGCCCCCATATGCCTCCTATTAGCCCCCATATGCCTCCTATCAGCCCCATATGCCTCCTATTAGCCCCATATGCCTCCTATTAGCCCCATATGCCTCCTATTAGCCCCAAATATGCCTCCAATTAGCCCCCAAATATGCCTCCAATTAGCCCCCAAATATGCCTCCAATTAGCCCCCATATGCCTCCAAATGCCACCATATGCCCCCAATTAGCCCCCAAATATGCCTCCAATTAGCCCCCAAATATGCCTCCAATTAGCCCCCATATGCCTCCAAATGCCCCCATATGCCTCCTATTAGCCCCCATATGCCTCCAATTAGCCCCCAAATATGCCTCCAAATGCCCCATATGGCTCCAATTAGCCCTCATATGCCTCCTATTAGCCCCCATATGCCTCCAATTAGCCCCCATAATGCCCCCAGCAGCCACATTTTTTATAAAATAAAAAATAAAAACACTTACCTCTCCTGCTCCTGGACGGACGCCGCCTGCCATTTTCTCCTCAGTCGACTGTGCTCTAAACTGGCGCGCACAGCGTGAGATCACAGAGCGACCTTACGCTGTGCGCAGCCCTGCACAGCCGACAGCCGAGGACCAGGAAGTGGTGAGTACAGAGCGTTTACCACTTCCTGGTCCTTCGGTACTAATGAGCGCTTCCATAATGGAGGCGCTCATTAGTATTCACTCTGGGGAATCAGCGGGGGGGCACCCGGGGGGGCCAGGGACAACATAGGGGGGGCAATTGCCCCCCCTCGCCCCCCTCTAGCGACGCCACTAGTTGTATCCTCTGCCATTTGTTAGATTTCATAAACCATGTCCCTTTGTTGGGTAGATCTTCTCTGCTGTCCATATAGCGGCCCTGTCCATAAGATGGCTGCTGATGAAGGGTCATGTGGCCCTCCATTCTAACACATTGTACCTTCACTAAACTCTCAACAGTGCAAGTGCAGATGGAAGGTACAATGTATACAAATAAAGGAGACTGAGACATATCTGGTCACATGACCCTCCATCAGCAGCCATTTTATGGCCAGGATCTCTGTGCAGACAAGATGGCACAGAACATTATAAAGGATATATCAGTAAGTGCTATATAGTCATCTGACATATGCATTGATCAACAGTAACCAGAAAGTGGCTTGGATATATCACCAATATCAGACAGGTGCAGGTCCAAACTCTGGGATCCACTCCCCCAAAGTATAGTAGAGTGCACTGCGCAGGGTTATTTCCAGTAGTCTCATTGTAGTGAATGAAGAGGTGGCCATGCATGCACAGAGCGGTCTCCAATAAATTCTATTGGACTTCCAAAAATAGAAGACCGAGCACATTTACTGTTACATAGTAAGATAGTAATATAGTTTATAAGGCTGAAAAAAAGACATCTGTCCATCCAATTCAGCCTGTTATCCTGCAAGTTGATCCAGAAGAAGGCAAAAAAAACTGTGAGGTAGAAGCCAATTTTCCCCACTTTAGGGGGTAAAAAACCCTTCCCGACTCCAATCAGGCAATCAGAATAACTCCCTGGATCAACGACCCCTCTATAGTAGCTATAGCCTGTAATATTATTACACTCCAGAAATACATCCAGGCCCCTGTTGAACTCTTTTAGTGAACTCACCATCACCACCTCCTCAGGCAAAAAGCTACATAGTCTCACTGCTCTTAGAGTAAAGAATCCTTTTCTATGTTTGTGTACAAACCTTCTTTCCTCCAGACATAGAGGATGTCCCCTCGTCACAGTCCTGGGGATATCTCTGTACTGACCCCTCATAGTTATTAGATCTCCCCTAAGTTGCCTTCTTTCTAAAGTGAATAACCCTAATTTTGATAATCTTTCAGGGTACTGTAGTTGCCCCATTCCAGCTATTACTTCAGTTGCCCTCATCTGAACCCTCTCCAGCTCTGCTATGTCTGTCTTGTTCACAGGAGCCCAGAACTGTACACAGTACTCCATGTGTGGACTGACTAGTGATTTGTAAAGTGGTAGGACTATGTTCTTATCACGGGCATCTATGCCCCTTTGTATGCAACCCATTATCTTATTGGCCTTGGCAGCAGCTGCCTGACACTGGTTTCTACAGCTTAGTTTGCTGTTCACTAAAATTCCTAGGTCCTTTTCCATGTCAGTGTTACCGAGTGTTTTAATATTTAGTATGTATGGGTGACTTGCATTATTCCTTCCCATGTGCATAACTTTACATTTGTCAGTGTTAAACCTCATCTGCCACTTATCTGCCCAAGCCTGCAATCTATCCAGATCCCTCTGTAGTAGTATACTGTCCTCTTCAGTGTTAATTACTTTACACAGTTTAGTGTCATCTGCGAAAATTGATATTTTACTGTGCAAGCCTTCTACAAGCTCATTAATAAATATATTGAAGAGAATAAGGCCCAATACTGACCCCTGAGGTACCCCACTAGTGACAGTGACCCAATCTGAGTGTGTACCGTTAATAACCACCCTCTGTTCACACCGTAGAAGTGAAAGGACAGTAAGGCTTCCTTGACATGGGCATCCTGGATTTGCTCAGAATGCATCGTGTGTGCATTGTGGGAAAACCGTGCGAGTAGGCACGCAATCGCAGTCAGTTTTGACTGCGATTGCGTTCCGATGTTAATTTTTTTCCGTGCGAGTGCAATGAATTTTGAATGTGGTACCCAGACCCGAACCCGGACTTCTTCACTGAAGTTCGGGTTTGGGTTAGGTGTTTTATAAATTTTATTATTTTCCCTTATAACATGGTTATAAAGGAAAATATTAGCATTCTTAATACAGAATAATAATTTAACTCTTCTCATCCACTTGTTCGCGCAGCCGGCATCGTCTTCTTTCGTCTTCTTTCAGGACCTGCAAAAGGACCTTTGATGACGTAATCGCGCTCACCACCATGTGGTGAGCGCAGTGACGTCAGTGCGGGTCCTGCTGAATGAAGATAGAAGGTCCTTTTGCAGGTCCTGAAAGAAGAAGAAAGAAGATGATGCCGGCTGCGCAAACAAGTGGATGAGGTGAGTTATTTTTATTTTTTAACCCCTCAAGGCACATTTTAGTAAGCATTCTGTATTAAGAATGTTATTATTTTTCCTTATAACCCTGTTATAAGGTAAAATATGGAAAATTCAGCCCGCACAACCCCTAGCAGGTGCAGATTGCTGTGGCGAAATAGAGATATAAATGTAAAAACACAAAATGCAATCGCACTCTACAACCAGCACTCTGCCCTGCCTTTATGCTGGATGTTGAATAAGGCATTGGTGTACATTTTGGCCAAAGCGTAATAAGCCACTCACCACGTCAAGGTCGCCTTCATGAGTGGTCCCTAACACTAGTTCCTACCTTTTATGGGCCTGTTATAAGGTAACATAATACAGTGATTAGACTTTAAAGGGGTCCTCATCACTATCATCTCCTAGCAACCATGCGTGAATCAATTCTATGGGGCCTGTGTTGCGTGAAAAACGCAGACTATAGAACATGCTGAGATTCTTACACAACTCACAAGTGATGCGTGAAAATCACAGCTCATCTGCACAGCCCCATTGAAGTAAATGGGTCCGAATTCAGTGTGGGTGCAATGCTTTCACCTCACGCCTTGCACCGCGCTGAATTCTCGACTGTGTGAAAGGGGCCTAAACGCACATGCGCAGTGTGCTCTCCTTCGCTTTGAGGGGCCCGTTCTGTAGATAGGAGCAGGCCCCAGAGGTAGAACCTGCATTTATCTGACACTAGTGGGATATCCTAGCCATATGCCACCAATTTATAACCCTAATGAAATATAAGGTAAAACCAGAAACTCACTTAAATAAAACAACCAATTTACATTAATAAAATGAAATAAATGAACACAAATAAGACTCTACTTACAGCATCAATATTACACTACTAAAAACAGGCATCTTGCTAGGTAGCCATAGTGCTTTTTATTACTCCCTGCTGTATGTTTAGGCTAGTTTCACATTAGCGGCAAGGAACTCCGTCAGGCTGTTCCGGCAGGTGAGCAGCAAACATGCCGAGAGGCGGCCGAAATAAAACTACGACGTGTAGTGTTGTAGTTCCTTGCCGCTAGTGTGAAAGTACCCTTAATTGTGTTGAGATGAAACCTGTCACATTGAACATGGGATATGATCTACAGGCAACTTGTTATAGAGCGGGCGGAACTGAGCAGATTTATGGGAAATGAGTCATCAAAACTTGTATTTTATTCATTTATTTAGATTGCTGCTCATTCTGGGCTTTGAAGCCAAGGAGGTGGGTTTATCAGTGACTGTCACCTTTCCTTCGATAGCGGTGAATATAGAGATAGCTGTCAATCACTAACAAGACCTCCTTTTTCAAAGTCCAGGAAGGAGATTTCAAGATTTATTAAATCTTTTCCTATAAAACTGTACATCAATCTGCTCAGCTCTACCTGCTCTATATTATGCAGATTACCAGGGGCAGACTGGTCATAGACCTTACATGGAAACTTCATGGGAGTCCTCCTCATAGCTGAAAACCAGGTAAGTAATGATCTGACACTCCGAGAGTCAAGTCTGTGAGTGTCAAGTACTTACGTGCCTAGCTCAGGCTTGCAAGTGCCCTCCTGACTCCTGAATTCAACTGTATTGCCATCCTGAGACAACTGGAGTAGGAAGACAGAGCATGGCAGATGGCGCTGTCCAGCACAGACAAGCAGCTTCTCAGGAGGTATTCTGTGCTGCTGGTACAGCATGTTGTGCTGCACTGTGATATTTGTTTCTGCTGGGACAGTAGGTTGTGCCACACTGTGAAATTTGGTTCTGCTGGGACAGTATGTTGTGCCAAACTGTAGTATTTGGTTCTGCTGGGACAGTCGGTTGTGCCGCACTGTGATATTTGTTTCTGCTGGGACAGTAGGTTGTGCCGCACTGTGATATTTGTTTCTGCTGGGACAGTAGGTTGTGCCGCACTGTGATATTTTTTTCTGCTGGGACAGTAGGTTGTGCCGCACTGTGATATTTGTTTCTGCTGGGACAGTCGGTTGTGCCGCACTGTGATATTTGTTTCCGCTGGGACAGTCGGTTGTGCCGCACTGTGATATTTGTTTCTGCTGGGACAGTCGGTTGTGCCGCACTGTGATATTTGTTTCTGCTGGGACAGTAGGTTGTGCCGCACTGTGATATTTGTTTCCGCTGGGACAGTCGGTTGTGCCGCACTGTGATATTTTTTTCTGCTGGGACAGTAGGTTGTGCCGCACTGTGATATTTGTTTCTGCTGGGACAGTCGGTTGTGCCGCACTGTGATATTTGTTTCCGCTCGGACAGTCGGTTGTGCCACACTGTGATATTTGTTTCTGCTGGGACAGTAGGTTGTGCCGCACTGTGATATTTGTTTCTGCTGGGACAGTCGGTTGTGCCGCACTGTGATATTTGTTTCTGCTGGGACAGTAGGTTGTGCCACACTGTGATATTTGTTTCTGCTGGGACAGTCGGTTGTGCCGCACTGTGATATTTGTTTCCGCTGGGACAGTCGGTTGTGCCACACTGTGATATTTGATTCTGCTGGGACAGTAGGTTGTGCCGCACTGTGATATTTGTTTCTGCTGGGACAGTCGGTTGTGCCGCACTGTGATATTTGTTTCTGCTGGGACAGTCGGTTGTGCCGCACTGTGATATTTGTTTCTGCTGGGACAGTAGGTTGTGCCGCACTGTGATATTTGTTTCTGCTGGGACAGTCGGTTGTGCCGCACTGTGATATTTGTTTCTGCTGGGACAGTCGGTTGTGCCGCACTGTGATATTTGTTTCTGCTGGGACAGTCGGTTGTGCAGCACTGTGATATTTGTTTCTGCTGGGACAGTCGGTTGTGCCGCACTGTGATATTTGTTTCTGCTGGGACAGTAGGTTGTGCCGCACTGTGATATTTGTTTCTGCTGGGACAGTCGGTTGTGCCGCACTGTGATATTTGTTTCTGCTGGGACAGTAGGTTGTGCCGCACTGTGATATTTGTTTCTGCTGGGACAGTAGGTTGTGCCGCACTGTGATATTTGTTTCTGCTGGGACAGTCGGTTGTGCCGCACTGTGATATTTGTTTCTGCTGGGACAGTAGGTTGTGCCGCACTGTGATATTTGTTTCTGCTGGGACAGTAGGTTGTGCCGCACTGTGATATTTGTTTCTGCTGGGACAGTAGGTTGTGCCGCACTGTGATATTTGTTTCTGCTGGGACAGTAGGTTGTGCCACACTGTGATATTTGTTTCTGCTGGGACAGTCGGTTGTGCCACACTGTGATATTTGTTTCTGCTGGGACAGTAGGTTGTGCCGCACTGTGATATTTGTTTCTGCTGGGACAGTCGGTTGTGCCGCACTGTGATATTTGTTTCTGCTGGGACAGTAGGTTGTGCCACACTGTGATATTTGTTTCTGCTGGGACAGTCGGTTGTGCCGCACTGTGATATTTGTTTCCGCTGGGACAGTCGGTTGTGCCACACTGTGATATTTGTTTCTGCTGGGACAGTATGTTGTGCCGCACTGTGATATTTGTTTCTGCTGGGACAGTCGGTTGTGCCGCACTGTGATATTTGTTTCTGCTGGGACAGTCGGTTGTGCCGCACTGTGATATTTGTTTCTGCTGGGACAGTAGGTTGTGCCGCACTGTGATATTTGTTTCTGCTGGGACAGTCGGTTGTGCCGCACTGTGATATTTGTTTCTGCTGGGACAGTCGGTTGTGCCGCACTGTGATATTTGTTTCTGCTGGGACAGTCGGTTGTGCAGCACTGTGATATTTGTTTCTGCTGGGACAGTCGGTTGTGCCGCACTGTGATATTTGTTTCTGCTGGGACAGTAGGTTGTGCCGCACTGTGATATTTGTTTCCGCTGGGACAGTCGGTTGTGCCGCACTGTGATATTTGTTTCTGCTGGGACAGTAGGTTGTGCCGCACTGTGATATTTGTTTCTGCTGGGACAGTCGGTTGTGCCGCACTGTGATATTTGTTTCTGCTGGGACAGTAGGTTGTGCCGCACTGTGATATTTGTTTCTGCTGGGACAGTAGGTTGTGCCGCACTGTGATATTTGTTTCTGCTGGGACAGTCGGTTGTGCCGCACTGTGATATTTGTTTCTGCTGGGACAGTAGGTTGTGCCGCACTGTGATATTTGTTTCTGCTGGGACAGTAGCTTGTGCCGCACTGTGATATTTGTTTCTGCTGGGACAGTAGGTTGTGCCGCACTGTGATATTTGTTTCTGCTGGGACAGTCGGTTGTGCCGCACTGTGATATTTGTTTCTGCTGGGACAGTCGGTTGTGCCGCACTGTGATATTTGTTTCTGCTGGGACAGTAGGTTGTGCCGCACTGTGATATTTGTTTCTGCTGGGACAGTAGGTTGTGCCGCACTGTGATATTTGTTTCTGCTGGGACAGTAGGTTGTGCCGCACTGTGATATTTGTTTCTGCTGGGACAGTCGGTTGTGCCGCACTGTGATATTTGTTTCTGCTGGGACAGTAGCTTGTGCCGCACTGTGATATTTGTTTCTGCTGGGACAGTAGCTTGTGCCGCACTGTGATATTTGTTTCTGCTGGGACAGTCGGTTGTGCCGCACTGTGATATTTGTTTCTGCTGGGACAGTAGGTTGTGCCACACTGTGATATTTGTTTCTGCTGGGACAGTCGGTTGTGCCGCACTGTGATATTTGTTTCCGCTGGGACAGTCGGTTGTGCCACACTGTGATATTTGTTTCTGCTGGGACAGTAGGTTGTGCCGCACTGTGATATTTGTTTCTGCTGGGACAGTCGGTTGTGCCGCACTGTGATATTTGTTTCTGCTGGGACAGTAGGTTGTGCCGCACTGTGATATTTGTTTCTGCTGGGACAGTAGGTTGTGCCGCACTGTGATATTTGTTTCTGCTGGGACAGTCGGTTGTGCCGCACTGTGATATTTGTTTCTGCTGGGACAGTAGGTTGTGCCGCACTGTGATATTTGTTTCTGCTGGGACAGTAGGTTGTGCCGCACTGTGATATTTGTTTCTGCTGGGACAGTAGGTTGTGCCGCACTGTGATATTTGTTTCTGCTGGGACAGTCGGTTGTGCCGCACTGTGATATTTGTTTCTGCTGGAACAGTATGTTGTGCTGAACTGTAGTATTTGGTTCTGCTGGGGAAGTATATTGTGCAGCACTGTGTTATTTGGATATGGTGGGGGGTATTTTATGGTATTACTGGCTCTGCCTACTTATGTTGGCCCTGCCTTCTGTCAATTTGAACCCACCTACAACATGGAGCTACTTTTAGTTTTTTCCAGGGCCACTTTAAGTTCCCAGTCCGCCCCCGCAGAGTACACTGTATTTTCGTGGTGACAAGTTCCTTTTAATGATTAAGGGCTGCCAGGAACAGAAAAAGGGGTTTCTTTGATCCAGAGTTACAATTGGATGCTCCTTTCTA
Organism: Bufo gargarizans; assembly: GCF_014858855.1. Lineage (NCBI taxonomy): Eukaryota > Metazoa > Chordata > Amphibia > Anura > Bufonidae > Bufo > Bufo gargarizans. The sequence goes on along the minus strand of NC_058082.1, from coordinate 313,936,009 downwards.
TACAGTTACATCACAAGGGCATTCTCAAATTTATTTCAAATTCAATATGTATATGTTTACCGGCTACGAAAAAGGTTCAATCATTCACATTGTTTTATTGTATTAGAGTAATACCAATTCACCCCTAACACTTTGCCTGCTTATTGCTTGGTTGACATCAGTTGAACATTTAGCATGTTACAAGGTGGATTATGTGTGAGATGCATTAACCTCCAACATGACTTCGAAAACAGCCTTTTAAAACTGAGCTAAAGAGTGATAAAATTGGATGCGTGGTGAGACAGAACTTCCAAAGATCTGTTAATGACCTTTGAACAAGCTCTTTTTATGCGAGATGGATGATCATTCTGCAGTCCTTTAGAAATAAAATGAGAGGCTGGAGATATCCTTGAAATGCATAGTTAAAAAGAAAAGGATTGTATTAATAATGGCAATTATGAATTGAGGGGAAAATTTAAGCTATTAGACATCATAATAATGAAGTAGTAGGTTGAGTGGCCGCCGGTTAACCCTTTAAGATTCATTTTTTTCTAGTGGTGTCATATGCTAAATCCTAAGCCATCAACCTAAGACACATATTTTCTTTATTATGGGAACATTACATTAGACTTTTTTTATTATTATTATTATTATGCAGGTGTCAATAGGAATAAAACCCAAAAAGTCAGAAACCAGAGGAAAACTACTAAGCACACTGGATATCTGACCTCTGGGATTTGTCTTAAATACTTAGCGTAGGGACAAATTTTTTAATTAAATATTAAATAGATATTTCAGAAGAAATAGTGTGATAAAAAGTATTGTACTTCATGTGCTGAAAGCGCCGGAGGAGCAGAGGATAGTAGTGATAGTGTCTGGTGGCACGTCAATCACAGTGGCGATCCTCACACCAATGCTCCCTAGGGCCAGAGGAGTGCTAGGAGGAAACACCCTTTCTACACCCAGGGACACATTCTGATGGTGGGACTCCTGCCTGATGGTAGTTGGGTGCCTTTGATGTTATAGGTTTGGTGGGGGTGGTAGGCTGGAGGTGTAGGGTGCAATGTCAGGCGTATGGTGAAGGAGTCCGTAACCAAGACAGATGTAGAAAATAAACGTCTCTCGATACTAAAGTACAGAATAGGACTTGTAGTACCATATTTTCCAGCGTATAAGACGACTGGGCGTATAAGACGACCCCCAACTTTTCCATTTAAAATATAGGGTTTGGGCTATACTTGCCGTATAAGACTACCCCTGAATGCCCAGCCCTCCCTGTCTTCAAGACGATCTTCTCGAGTCCAGGGAACTGACTGAGGTCTGTGGATGGCACTGTTATGAGGAGGGGGATCTGCGGATGGCATTGTTATGAGGAGGGGGATCAGTGGATGACACTGCTATGGTCGGATCTATGGATGACACTATATAGCATCGTATGCTATATGTGTCATCCACAGATACCCCTCCCTATAACAGTGTCATCCATAGATTCACCCTCCCCATAACAGTGCCATCCACAGATCCCCCTCTTTATACAGTGCCATCCACAGATCCCCCTCCTCATAACAGTGCCATCCACAGATCCCCCTCCTCATAACAGTGCCATCCACAGATCCCCCTCCTCATAACAGTGCCATCCACAGATCCCCCCATGACAGTGCCATCCACAGATTCCCCTCCCCATAACAGTGCCATCCACAGATCCCCCTAAACAGTGTCATCCACAGATCCCCCCTAAACAGTGCTATACACAGATCCCCCCGTAAACAATGCCATCCACAAATCCCCCTCCCCATAACAGTGTCATCCACAGATCCCGCCCATGACAGTGCCATCCACAGATCCCGCCCATGACAGTGCCATCCACAGATCCCCCTCCCCATAACAGTGCCATCCACAGGCAGTGCAGGCGGCACTCACTCACTGACGTCACGCGCCTGCGCCGCCTAGTGGGAGAAGCAGGCACGTGACATCAGTGAGTGAGTAATGTCCGCACTGCCTGTTACCGGAGCTGAGAGTAAGGTACCCTAGTAAAGAGATGAGCGCTTATTTAAAGTTAAAGTTACGGATTACAGTTAATAAATGTATACTCCTATGAGCGGCGGGGCCCTGTACATTCTAACTCCCAGGCAAGCATCGAATATACCATCGGATCTGAGTATACCTGGCGTATAAGACGACCCCCGACTTATGAAAATAATTTCTAATGTTAAAAATTTGTCTTATACGCCGGAAAATACGGTACATCCAATGGTATCAAAACACTGTTTCAAATTTGGGTGCAGGAGCATCATAAGAGAATACACTTTATTATAAGATCAGGCTTTTTTCAGGTGCAAAGTAGGTTTTCCTTCACCTGTGGCAAAGGTTAAATTCATTGCCCTATATACTAGAGAGTGTGGTTTGTTGCTGCCAGTCTTTTTATTCATTGGGGAAAGTACACTGTCTGATTTAATACAGGAGGCACTATTCCTGCATATACTGTAAATATGTCTGCTAAAGATGTTGAACAGGAGTAGAGATCATGGCAGTTTTCCTCTAGAACAGTGCCACACCTGTCCATGGTTTGTGCCTGAGGTTACAGCTCTACACTATTGAAGTAAACATGAATAAATTCCAAATAGCTAATAGTAGGCCACGATGGGAACAAGCCTCCCTAGGCTACAACTTGGATAACCCCTTTAACACTGTGTCTTCACTATATCCTCCAAGTTCAAAGTATTAGCACTAGAGATGAGCGAATTTATGAAAAGCTCAATTCGGTTGATTCATCGAATTTTACAAAAAAAGTCGCTTAGTGATGCATTTTTTTTGTAAGTAGCAGGTGCAATGACAGGGAGCTGCGATAGCGGCACCCCCCCATCGTTGTACCCCCCAGATGCAGGGTTCATACATGATCGTGGCACCTGAGTGTAAAAACTGTGTGAAATTAACATTAAAAAAAAGTAAATCAAACTTACCACCTCCATTTGCTCGTGACCAGCCGGACACAGCCATCTTGCTTAAAGATCTGGAGCAAAATCTCGCACAACGTGAGATTACGTCATCACGCCAGCCAGCGTGGGGACGTCATACGTCACCACACACGAAAGTTCGGCCGAGATCTTCAATCAAGGTAAGTATGATTTTTTTTTTTTTTTTACACTATTTCAGGTTAAATCGATTCTCTAACACGAAGCACAAGGAAATTCAGCTTCGAGGTGAATCGAATTTATCCAATTCGTGGGATTCGATTCGCTCAGCTCTAATTAGCACATATATATTGCCTGGGATGTACTCTTACAAATGTTGTATCTACGATTAATAAAGAAATTAATAGAAGAAACTTAGACATATTTCTATGCAAATAATGTTCCTAAATTGATATGCTTCCACCAAGGCCTCGTGTCACTTCCACAAGTTCTGTTCTCTTATATAAAGCCTCAGATATTACTGAAATATCACTTAAATCATTTACATTGATAGAATGAAAATTAAATATTACATTTAATGACTCTTGTTTTGCTTATGTTGAGCTGAAACATTACAGCAATTCATTGAAAACTTTTCTCACTGTTTTCCTAGGCCAAATGATGCTCTGCGTGACGCCTGAATTAATTCCAATTACATTACCATAAAGTTCTATTTACTGTAACACCGTTGTGATTCCTGGTGTTCATAAATTGTGGAAGAGCACCTGACACTTCAGAGATATTCTGTTATCTGTGAAACACAAGGGAGAGCGCACCTGATATTCTGGCGCCCGCTCTTCCACTTACTGAAGGTTTGGTTCGAATGAATAACACACACAAGACGAAACTTCAAAAGCAGAACTTCGAAGAGGAAAACAAAACTTCACTTTGGAATCTGTATAACCTTCAAAAACACTTTCAGATGAAAAGCCTGCAGAGGCAGAGCCTACTCGATATTACCGTATCTATGTCTTAGCAGCTAAACTTTATTAGAATGTAAACTTGTCCACTTTATTCTGCTGCCTACCGTGGAAATTATGCAACATCCAAAATAGTATATCAATCAACAGGTGAAATTTTCATACTATTTCACTACATAAATTTACTTAATTAATCTAAAAAAAAATAATCTTTAATAATATATACAGAGAGGTCAGACAGTTTATTTGGTCAAAAATCAGTCCACTCACCCTAGCACAGTGATGTCAAACCCTTTAGAGGCCGAGTGCCCAAACTGCAACCCAAAACCCACTTATGTATTACAAAGTGCCAACACGGTAATTTACTTTATTATTTAGCTATTAATGTACTTTATTATTTAGCTATTAATGTACTTTATTATTTAGCTATTAAAGCCTGCCTACATTCAATGTGCTGCCTGTGCTGTTCATGGTGCGCCCTGCGCTGATGAATGGCAGGAAAAGTCTAAGGCATATTGGTACACCAGACTTTTTTCACAGTGCGGGTGCTCACAAAAAAGGGCTCTGAGTGCCACCTCTGGCACCCATGCCATAGGTTCGCAATCACTGCCCTAGCATATAGTGAATAAGATAAATTAAAATTGCTTCTGTTCTCTCTGCTGGAATTTGTAGTGTAGTGTACCTAATGTTTTGTTACTAAGATTGTCTGGATCCTTCCTCCCTCTTGCTAATTGCAATTCTTTAATATGAGGGAGTTTTTAGTATATAAGCGACCATTATTATTATTATATCATACATAGTGAAGTCTGGGGCTCTATAGGGTTTCCAATCAATATTCTGTGTGTCACTGAAGAGGATAGCAGTGTGATCAAATGTGATGATCAATATATACACAAGTAATTAGGTAATGGGGGTTGAAAAGGACCCTGTATGCAGCAAGCAAGGATTCACACATGCAGCTTTTGTAAAGTTTTGATATAAAATTATAGGGGGAGATTTATCAAACTGGTATACAGTAGAACTGGCTTAGTTGCCCAAAGCAACTAATCAGATTTCACCATTCATTTTCCAAAAGATCTGTAAAAAATGGAAGGTGAAATCTGATTGGTTGCTATGGGAAACTAAGCCAGTTCTACTGTATACCAGTTTGATAAATGACCCCCATAATGTGGGGTTTTGTTTTAATTATTGTATTAGTATATAAGTATATAAAGTGCACTAGTTGTGGATTTTAAAAGAGCAGTTGTATTGTAGCACTGTATTTTAAAGGTAGGTTTAAAAAACTATGATGTAAGTACATTATTCTAGCCATACGCCTTAGCTGTTGAAGGAACCATTAATTGGCCGACAGCCATACCTCTTGATTCCCCAATTGGATGAATGTATATGAATTCTGAATGGGGAAAAGAGAGAAAACTGCTGCCACACAACTCTGGTAGTTATCTCAACTGAGAAAAAAATGGATCTCCTGACATCTGCTGTCAAGGAAAGTTAAGACCCCCCCTCCATACACATTAAATGGTCATCTGGTCTGGGTTCAGCTGACATTAATCTAATGTGTATGGCACCTGCTTGACAAAAATATGTAAGTGCAGGTCTAACCACAGTGTATGTACAATATTGATACTTGATTCCACCATTTGCCATATACAGTATATTGTACTCTAATTTTAGGTTAAGTAAGAAAAAAATAGCATGACAGAATGGTGTTTTTCCTTTGCTTTACAAAATGTAATTATTAAAATGTAATCCCTTCAACCACAATGACGTACCTGTATGTCATTGTGGCTGAGGGAATGTTTGGAGCAGAGTGCTGCATTGATCACGCTCCATATATAACAGGTGCTTATAAACTATAATATATCTCTATTATGGTCTATGAAACAAACGATCAAAAGATCCCAGGTTCTAGCCCCCTAAATGAGCTAAAAGCTATTATGTAAAAAGCTTTAAAAAAAATAAATGTAAAAGAAATCAAATCACCCCTTTCCCAATTTTACATAATAAAAAATAAATATAACAGGTACTAACTATAGTTAGTCCCACAAAAAATAAATAAATAAAGTTTTTTTCAAAGGTTTTTTTTCTTTTCAAAAGTAGCAAAAAAAAAATATATACAAATTTGGTATCGTCATAATTGTATTGATCCACTGAATAAGGATACTATGTCATTTTTAGTACACAGGGAATGCCACACTATCAAAACCATACAACCTTGCCAGAATTGTGTGTTTTTCCCATTTTCCAATACAAGAGATACTAAATTAAATGTTCTCTTTGAAAAATATGACTTATCCCTCCAAAAAATAAGCCTTTTATATGGCTATATGAACAGAAAATTTTAAAAGTTATGCCTATTGGAATGTAGGTCAAAAAAAAGAAAATGCAAAATGAAAATCCTTAAGGGGTTAAGCTTCTAAACTCCCTAAAATTGTAGGTGTACAAACGACAACTTGTTATACAAAATACAAGACCCTATATTGCTGCGCTAATGCAAAAATAAAAAAATCCCAATTAGTTTCAGAATCCTCAGATTGACAGCTCCATTTTCCATTGTTATCGGTGAACACATACTACGGTAATTGTAAAGGAAGCAGGAGTCCATAAAAAAGTACCCTGAACTGCTGAGGTAGGGGAGAAGGATCACAAGCTGAGGGTTCATGGGTATTGTAGTGTTGAACACTATGCCTTTCTGCCCAGGATTGTAGCTACCTGGCCACGTTCTCAGAAGTGATGATGCAGAAAGTAAATACAAGGTCACCTAAATATGTACATATTCTGTAGGCAGAATTTGCCATTTACTGTAAGCCACCTGCAGTGTACTGATTCTAAGATTAGCAGGGGTCCCTCCATTATCCAGAAACTCATACCAGCTACCTTCTTTGCCTATCTGAAGTGACAGAGAATCGATAGCTCACATGGTAAATGACAGGATACTCCTTTAACACCATCTGAAATCTGAAGTGTCTTTTAACCCCAAAATTGGAGAAGTCTTTTAGCCCACTGAGCACTGAACAGTAATGACTGTGATATTATTGCTTCATTTGTATGGTCACTATGAAAACATTCTTTTTGTCCATGTTTGAGAACATGTTTTTGTTAGAATGACTAGTCCTGATACTTAAGCCAATGAAAGTTTATCATGCATCTGGGACTCCCAACAATCCACTGTACTTGGTAGCCAAACAGAACAGCAAATTATTTATAAGTTAAAATTAAGCATTACAGAGTTCCCACGTACAGTACAGACCAAAAGTTTGGACACACCTTCTCATTCAAAGAGTTTTCTTTATTTTCATGACTATGAAAATTGTAGATTCACACTGAAGGCATCAAAACTATGAATTAACACATGTGGAATTATATACATAACAATAAAGTGTGAAACAACTGAAAATATGTCATATTCTAGGTTCTTCAAAGTAGCCACCTTTTGCTTTGATTACTGCTTTGCACACTCTTGGCATTCTCTTGATGAGCTTCAAGAGGTAGTCACCTGAAATGGTTTTCACTTCACAGGTGTGCCCTGTCAGGTTGAATAAGTGGGATTTCTTGCCTTTTAAATGGGGTTGGGACCATCAGTTGCGTTGTGGAGAAGTCAGGTGGATACACAGCTGATAGTCCTACTGAATAGACTGTTGGAATTTGTATTATGGCAAGAAAAAAGCAGCTAAGTAAAGAAAAATGAGTGGCCATCATTACTTTAAGAAATGAAGGTCAGTCACTCCGAAAAATTGGGAAAACTTTAAAAGTGTCCCCAAGTGCTGTCACAAAAACCATCAAGTGCTACAAAGAAACTGGCTCACATGCGGACCGCCCCAGGAAAGGAAGACCAAGAGTCACCTCTGCTGCGGAGGATAAGTTCATTCGAGTCACCAGCCTCAGAAATCGCAGGTTAACAGCAGCTCAGATTAAAGACCAGGTCAATGCCACACAGAGTTCTAGCAGCAGACACATCTCTAGAACAACTGTTAAGAGGAGACTGTGGGCTGTTTCACACGAGCGGATGCCGTGCGTGACATCCGCTCTGTGAATGACAGCCAAGACCCGATGCGGACAGAAGAAGCAAGGAGCACGAACATGGTTGATAATGCTCCGTGCCTCTCTGTGATCTCTTTACTACAAAATCACAATGACAACTTTATCTCACTGTGATTTCGTAGTAAAGAGATCACAGAGAGACACGGAGCATTATCAATCATGTTAGTGCTCCTTGCTTCTTCTGTCCGCATCGGGTCTTGGCTGTCATTCACGGAGCGGATGTCACGCACGTCATCCGCTCGTGTGAAACAGCCCTGTGTGAATCAGGCCTTCATGGTAGAATATCTGCTAGGAAACCACAGCTAAGGACAGGCAACAAGCAGAAGAGACTTGTTTGGGCTAAAGAACACAAGGAATGGACATTAGACCAGTGGAAATCTGTGCTTTGATCTGATAAGTCCAAATTTGAGATCTTTGGTTCCAACCACCATGTCTTTGAGCGACACAGAAAAGGTGAACGGATGGACTTTACATGCCTGATTCCCACCGTAAAGCATGGAGGAGGAGGTGTGATGGTGTGGGGGTGCTTTGCTGGTGAAACTGTTGGGGATTTATTCAAAATTGAAGGCATACTGAACCAGCATGGCTACCACAGCATCTTGCAGCGGCATGCTATTCCATCGGGTTTGCGTTTAGTTGGACCATCATTTATTTGTCAACAGGACAATGACCCCAAACACACCTCCAGGCTGTGTAAGGGCTATTTGACCATGAAGGAGAGTGATGGGGTGCTGCGCCAGATGACATATTTTCAGTTGTTTCACACTTTTTTGTTATGTATATAATTCCACATGTGTTAATTCATAGTTTTGATGCCTTCAGTTTGAATCTACAATTTTCATAGTCATGAAAAAAAGAAAACTCTTTGAATGAGAAGGTGTGTCAAAACTTTTGGTCTGTACTGTATATCAAATGAAAATTAAAATGAAATAAAAAAAAAATGATTGATCGGTTAAATGCCCTGTGCTGCTCCAGTCGCCTCCAGAAGTCCTTGAGTGAGACTATCATGTGCAACATTCATGTGCAACACTGCAGCCAATCATTGGCCTCAGCAGTTACATGTCATGCATGCAAGTTTCACTGCTGAGGCCAGTGTTTAGCTACAGACTAAGGCCTCATGCACACGACCGTTGTTTTGGTCCGCATCCGAGCCGCTGTTTTTGCGGCTCGGACGCGGACCCATTCACTTCAATGGGGCCGCAAAAGATGCGGACAGCACTCCGTGTGCTGCCCGCATCCGTTGCACCGTTCCGTGGTCCCGCAAAAAAAAATATAGCATGTACTATTTTTGTCCGTTTTGCGGACAAGAATAGGCATGTCTACAATGGGCCGCCCGTTCTGTTCTGCAAATTGCGAAAGGCACACGGGCGGCTTCCGTTTTTTGCGGATCGCAAAAGAAAGCACGGTCGTGTGCATGTAGCCTCAGCGGGAGAGTTAACAGGTGCATTTTTTCTATCATACCATTTCCTGCTGAAATTGGCTAAGATCACATGATGATAGCCTAAAGCTGATTGCTGGGCCAGCTTAGGGCTATTTACAAAAGCATATTTTGGATTAATTATTTATAATTTAAAAAATATGTTTTTAATAGTGAGAAATGAGAGAAAAAAAATGGTAATAACTAAAGTGACTTAGTTGCCCATAGCAACAAATCAGAACCAAGGTTCCTTTGTAAACTGAAAGGATCAATCTTATTTGTTGCTATTGGCAAGTAAGGCATATTTTTCTTTCCAACCATTAGACTATTAGACCTCAATATGTCATACACACATTTTCAGGCCAATTGTAGCATTTTCAATTTGGGTACAAATGAATCTGAATTGAATTTTAAGTAATTATTCTCAAATCTATGGATAATCACATGGAATGCGCTTTTGTGAATAGCCTCTTAATGGGGTTATCCCATAAACAAACAAAAAATAAAAATTAAAAACCTCTGCCCTCTAGTGAAAATTTCATAGTATTTAGCATATTCTCTCATTAATGGTCTCTGGTCACTCAGCTTTGGCTGTTAAGTTTAGCATCTTATATCAGTACTACAAGAAAAATATATACGCATTTCACTTCTGCAGTTATTTCAGGTGAAAGCGTATAGGGGCGTATTTCAGTAAAAAAATAAAAAAATATATGCAGTGCACTGTTACCGTTATTTGTGTTGAAAGTGTCTAGGGGCGTATTTCAGTACTACAAGAAAAATATATACGCACTGCACTGTTGCAGTTATTTCTGTTAAAAGCACATAGGGGTGTATTTCAGTATTACAAGAAAAATATATACACAATTCACTCTTTAAGTTTTTGTCTGGTCAAAGCGTATAGTGGCCTATTTCAGTCCAACAAGAAAAATATATTCTCAGTTCACTTCTGGTTATTTCTGTTGAAAGCGTATAGGGGCATATTACAGTAAAAAAATAATAATATATATATATGTTGCAGTTATTTCTGGTGAAAGTGTATAGGGGCGTATTTCAGTACTACAAGAAAAATATATACGCACTTCACTGTTGCAGTTTTTTCTGGTTAAAGCATATAGGGTGGCATTTCAGTTCAACAAGAAAAATATATTCTCAGTGCATTTCTGCAGTTATTTCTGTTAAAAGCATATATGGTTGTATTTCAGTAAAAAAAAAAAACATTTTTTGAGGTAAATTTGATGGGTGAATGTACACTGTCTTCTGTATGAACCAAATTCCATTATCCTTTTGGTTGTGAAAAATTTTTGGGACGCCCTTTTTGGGGAAATTTGATGGGTGAATGTAAACTTTTTTCTGTATGAACCAAATTCCGTTATCCTATAGTTGGTGAAATTTTATTGGGACACGCCCTTTTTTGGGAAAATTTGATGGGTGTATGTACGGTATACTTACTTCTGTATGAACCAAATTCTATTATCCTTTAGGTGATGAAATTTATTTGGGACACACCCTTTTTGGGAAAATTTGATGGGTGAATGTACACTTTCTTCTGTATGAACTGAATTTCGTTATCCTTTTGTTGGTGAAATTTTATTGGGACATGCACTTTTTTGGGAAATTTGATGGGTGGATGTACACTTTCTTATGTATGAACCGAATTCCGTTATCCTTTAATTGGTGAAATGTTTTATTTCAATTTTTTTTTTTAGGTGAAATTGATGGGTGACCGTAAAACTCCTTTTGCTGTATGAACCGAATTACGCCGTGGTGAATTTTTTTTTTTTCAAATTTGTTTTTGGGGGTAAAAATGATGGGTGACTGAAAAACTCCTTTTGCTGAATGGACCGAATGAGGTTGTGTGAGGTCGTGTGACGTCTGAAAGTGTGAGGAAAATATATAGATTTTGAACAACAAATATACAAAAAGTACATGAAAACAATAAAAACCTCCTGATGCCGCCGCCACCTCCAGACTCTGTCATTGTGCCACTCGGTGGCCTTCTCCTGATGCTGCTGCTGCATCCGCTACCTCCAGACTCTGTCATTGTGCCACTCGGTGGCCTCCTCATACTGCCGCCACATCCAGACTCTGTCATTGTGCCACTCGGTGGACTTCTTATCATGATTCTGCTGCTGCATCCGCCACCACAGGACTCTGTCATTGTGCCACTAGGTGGCATTCTCCTGATGCTGCTGCTGCATCCGGCACCTCCAGACTCTGTCATTGTACCACTCGGTGGCCTCCTCATAATGCCGCCACCACCAGACTCTGTCATTGTGCCACTCCTATATGCCAAATGATACCAATAAAAACTATAACTCACCCACAATAAACAAGCCCTCACTGTTAAAGTTGTGGGGCTGCTGATCTGCTCACCTGCTCCAGCGTTTCTCAGTTGGGGTGGCTTGGATTCACTGGCCTCTCTCTCCTTGTTATTGCTATGAAAACAAAACCCCAAAACACAGTTTTTCTTTCTCAGCCCATTAATATTTTTTTCTACAGTTTAGTAATACATCAAATGAAACATTAAATTGTGACACTAAATATACAACATGCCCCACAAAAAATGATGGTTCTTGGAAGGTGAGGAAAAATTTAAACCAACATTTCAAAAATGTGCTAAAGGAGTTGTCCAGGCTTTTTCGATTGATGATCTATCCTCAGCATAGGTCATCAATATCTGATCGGTGGGGGTCCGACACCTGACACCCCCTGTGCCCTGTGCCCTCTCCCTTCTCTCTTCCTATTCGCTGCTTCTATCCTCATCTCCTAAGGATAGTTCAAAAATAGAAAAAGGCCGAACAACTTCTTTAAGTATTTTCCATTTTGAGTCTTTATACTTAAATGTCTGTTTATCTGCTACCATCTAGTTATGAGTCATGAAGAGCATGATTTTTACAATCTGCAAGGAAAGAGGAACCGACGAAGTCAGCAATATTTAGGTATATGTGTTAAGCAGCTTTGATTTTGTCTACTTCCTCCATATGTTTAATCATAAGTATATAGCCTGTGTGTTCTTCAATCTGTTTCGCAATTATCAATTATAAGGAACTCTAATGTTGTATTTGTAAGTAGAGGAGAGGAACTGCTGAGATGGCAAGATATAATTTAGAAAGGTGCTTTTTCCACAAGTATGGCTCATGTGTGTATGTGTAATGTTTAAATGTAACAGATGTACCTTCATACTTCTGATTGTTATTTTAATAAATTCTTCTAATTTGTTGTGTTAAAATTAGTGTGTAAGGGATGGGGGGAATAGATCCCCCAGGCTACAGTTAATAAAAGAGTTCCACAGGTTACACCTTGGAGAAAATCCATTACACAGCAACTTGTCTGCATCTTTGATTCTTAGACTGGTCGACTTTCCTTGATATAGGGGGAAACCAAACCATTAACCAAGTTGAATCCCACAGACAAGCCAGGTGTAATCTTCTAATTTGGGACTTGACCTAATTTGCAGGCACACACAGTTTATAATGGGGTTATGTACATATAAATTTCAAGCCTCCAGTGCTCGAAATGCTACATATATTTCCCTATATACATGATAATTCAGCAAAAAATATCAATACCACTCTGTTATATAATCTATGTATGGTACTAGGAGTAATAAAGTATGAGATACGTACTTATAGAACCCTACCGTTCATCAATTTAAATCTAGATTTCACTCTCAGATTCTACTTTATTTCAAATATGAACTAAGTTTAAAAAGACTTTGCACAGCCATAAAACACACACTGTAATATCTGTAATACAGGACACATCTAGCTTCTCAATTCACCTTTGTTCCTGCTCAGCTATCAAACTTGTGATGCATTAATATGAGTAATATTACTTATTTTTCCGGGAAGTTGATTAAAATTCACCAGCAATATTGCTTGGAACAGATGTCCCTTTTATATATATATAAAAAACCTCACTTGTCCTTTAAAAAGAGGTACAGGTTAACAGCGCTAGAGTACATTAGCTTGAGTACCAACGAGGACCTTGTGCATAAAACGATGCATGGCAATAATAAATTTCAGTGTATCATTGGAAGAAAGAATTTCAAGAAACGCTACGTCTTTGCTTTAAATTACTTTTTCATTACTTACTAATCCAATTTTGCTTTGCTCTTAATAGGGTTGGAATGGAATACTTGCTGAATAGATGGACATCCAAATGGAACCCAGCCAGGTTAGGACAGTCTTTATGAGCTGATGTATTCATATCTATTATACTTAAGGCTCTGCTTATTGCTTTGCTGAGTTGGCTATAATACTATTTAAAATTAGCAGATATATATGATCACATATACAGTCTGGGTCAAGTCTATAGTCTGTTTAAGTCACTCCTGGATTATAGTTTTATACAGTATGTGGGAGATTTAGCAAAATGGTGTAAAGGAAAACTGCCTTTCTTGCCCATAGCAACCAATCAAATTCTGGCTTTCGATTTTAAGAGCTCATTTGGAAAATTAAAGGTTTAATCTGATTGGTTGCTATGAACAACAAAGCCAGTTTTCCTTTTACACCAGTTTGATAAATCTCTCCCCATGCACATACATATAAGAAAATAGATTCTCATGTAAGTGAATATAATCTAAGGAGCAAGCTTGCTTTATAACCTGACCTGAGATTGAAAATCCGGCAACTAACCTAAAATGGATTGATACATATGTGAGAGAGAGAGTCTATTAGGCTCTATGTGCATATACTCCCTAGAGGTAAATGTAGTCTTAGGAGGGTGGACCATTCCCAGAAGTCTTGTGTGCCAGGTCAGAGAGAATATTAAAAGGTACATTTTATTTGTTTCTATTAAAGGGAACCTGTCACCTGGATTTTGTGTATAGAGCTGAGGACATGGGCTGCTAGATGGCCGCTAGCACATCCGCAATACCCAGTCCCCATAGCTCTCTGTGCTTTTATTGTGTAAAAAAACTGATTTGATACATATGCAAATTAACATAAAAGAGTCATATCTTACTTGTGTGACCGGAGAAGAGTCATATTTTCAAGCTCTGGCTCATCTCAGGTTAATTTGCATATCTATCAAATAGTTTTTTTTTTACACAATAAAAGCACACAGAGCTATGGGGACTGGGTATTGCGGATGTGCTAGCGGCCATCTAGCAACCCATGTCCTCAGCTCTATACCCAAAATCCCGGTGACAGGTTCCCTTTAAGAGTCAACTTGTGTGAACACCAAAACAAACAAACATAAAGGTTTCACGTATAGTGGGTTAGTTCTACTGTGCACTCTTGCTGGGGTCAAATGTATGTTCCCTAGTCTCCTGATCAGCGGGTTCACTCTACAAGCTTGCCCTCCTACTGGCCCAGCAGAGCACTTGCTATTAAAACAGCGATACCAGCCAGCAGTGATGGCCAGTTTGCATTGTTCGCCCGCGAACACATGCGGGCTGCCATCTTAACTCACAAGACTGGCGAGGCACAGGTAAGCCCTTACCTGTGCCTGCGCCGCGAGCCGGTCTGAAACAAATGCGGTCACCGAGAGCAGGCAGTTCCGAGAACAGCCGCCGGGGGCCTTCATTGGGCTGTTCTCAGAACTGCCTGCTCCCGCTGACCGCATTTGTTTCAGACCGGCTTACCTGTGCCTCGCCGGACTTGTGAGTTAAGATGGCAGCCTGCATGTGTTCGCCGGCGAACAATGCAAACTGGCCATCACTGCCAGCCAGTACCCAAACCTAAATTATAGCCTGTCTGCACTTTAATCCTATTTAAAGACCATATTGTGGTCCCCATCCTCCACATTTCACCTGGATTGGCTTATCAGGGTGTACATGGAGCTAGGTCTGTGCAAGGTGGCCGTTCAAAGAGGCAGTAGCTCTATGTGCCTCTCTCTGTATGATACCTTGTATTGCACCATATTATGGAGATACTTTTCTATAGAAGCAATTCCTATGGCACATGGCACAATTTTTTTATATAAATTCTGACAAAAATAACCTCTTTACGCCTCCATATGAAGTCAAAGCCGTACAAAATAGTGTCAGGGGCCTACAGAAGTCTGTGTTTCCCAGATTATGACTTTGTAGAATTCTTGCTATTCTACACAATGGTGAAAACATTTAGGCCTCTTGCACACAAACGTTTTACGGAACCATTCATTTCAATGGATCCTCAAAAAAACGGAAGGTACTCCGTATGCCTTCCATTTCCGTATTTCCGTTCTATTCAAAGATAGAACATGCCCTATTATTGTCCGCATAACGGACAAGGATAGTACTCTTCCATCAGTTCCAGCTGTTCTGTTCCGCAAAAAACGGAATGCACACAGACGTCATCCGTATTTTTTGCGGATCCGTTGTTTGTGGACCGCAAAATACTGAAAAAGTTATGTGGTCATGTGCAAGAGGCCTTAAAGGAAGACTCCAAATTTACACAAAGAATTGAACATCTTTTCTGAAAACTTTACTGATCAATACGTCATTTTGATTTGCACAATGTTTTATTCTTCATCCATGACTAAAGCCTATTTTAGTATTTACTTGACTGCTGTTAACAGTGCATTGTAACAGTTACACACTAAGGGGAACATTATTATGGAATTTACTCCACTATTGTGGCATTAAAAAAAATTAAATTTGCTATTTTTCCTCCTTCTCACCACTAAAAAAGGGGGAGTTGTGAGGGCAGGGAAGCAGGCCCAGCTAGGAGGTTGCCATAGATTTTAGTCTGTCGCATGGCCAGCTGGAGGATGTACCAAATCTATGAGAGGCCTGTGCCTCTGCATAACTTTGGTTCAACCTCTAGCTGAGCAAGGGAAATCAAGACCAGTGATGAAAATGTTGGTCTTGACAAATGTCACTCTTCCAGAGTTTGGAAAAACACTTTACTATACAGTGTGTCATAAAACAAATATATTTTAAAATATAACTTGATTGTAGAAAACAGAAGAAACGGGCGGCACTCACCACTGGAGTCAGCAGTGAATTCCAGTTAGAAGCTCCTGTGTATTGGCTTGTTGTTGGATTGACCCCATGTCTACTGATTTTGCTTTTTCTGATTTTCCTGGCTTTGACTCTGGCTTGTCATTTCCCCTAATACTTCTTTGCATCTGATACATCTGCTACCTATAAGCTTGCAGCTGTTTTTGCTGCCTAAGTCTACAGAAGTAAACTGGGTTACTAGCATCCAAATCTAACCTGCCTTGCAGAAGTCTCTGGTGGATGCCTAGAGATAGCCTTAGATCTACTAAAAATTAGGCATTCACCTGGCAGAAAAGAACTTGTGATGATGTGGCTGGAGGTACATTAGGCCGTCACTGGATAAACTTTTTACTGTAAGCCACTGGAGAACAGGCCCGAAAAATAGGGCCCCAAAAAGGCGGTCACTGGATAAAAAATTTACAGTAGGCCAGTACAGGCCCCAAAAATTAGGCATTCACCTGACAGAAAAGAACTTGTAATTATGTGGCTGGAGGTACATAAGGCGGTCACTAGATACAAATTTTACTGTAGGCCACTGGAGTACAGGCCCAAAAAATTTGACATTCACCTGACAGAAAAGAACTTGTGATTATGTGGCTGGAGGTACATTAGGCGGTCACTGGATAATTTTTTTTACTGTAGACCACTGGAGTACAGGCCGCAAAAATAAGGCATACACCTGACAGAAAAGAACTTGTGATGATGTGGCTGGAGGTATATTAGTCGGTCACTGGATAACATTTTTACTGTAGGCCACTTGAGTACAGGCACCAAAAATTAGCTATTCACCTGACAGAAAAGAGCTTGTGATTATGTGGCTGGTGGTACATTAGGCGGTCACTGGATAAAAATGTTACTGTAGGCCACTGGAGTACAGGCTTGAAAAATTAGGCATTCACCTGACAGAAAAGAACTTGTGATTATATGGCTGGAGGTACATTAGGTGGCCACTGGATAAAAAAATTACTGTAGGCCAGTACAGGCCCCAAAAATTAGGCATTCACCTGACAGAAAAAAACTTGTGATTATTTGGCTGGAGGTACATTAGGCGGTCACTGGCTAAAAATTTAACTGTAGGCCACTGGAGTACAGGCCCCCAAAATTCGGCATTCACCTGATAGAAAAGTCCTTTTATGCCGTTGTATATAAATAACACAAGGACCATTCTTTGTTCTGGGTCGTGGCGGACATGTGTGGGCTCGCATAAGGAAATTCAATTACACGTGGTCGTCACAGGTGTTGAATTCCTCCAAGATACATGCCTCATTTTTAGAAATGTGAGGTAGTCCACACTGTTGTGATCTAGGCGTGTACGCTTATCGGTCATGATCCCCCCTGCTGCGCTGAGCGTCCTTTCGGACAGGACACTCGACGAGGGGCAAGCCAAGAGTTCCATGGCAAATTGTGCCAGCTCTGGCCACAGGTCAAGCCTGCACACCCAGTAGTCAAAGGATTCCTCGCTTATCAGAGCATCCATATCGGCCGTTAAGCCAATGCAGTCAGACAATTGTCAGTCTAGGCATTCCCTGGGCTGGATCCGGAGGGCGGCTGTCGATGGGTTGGCTGAAAGAATTATCTCATATCCGAAGTGACAAACACATCTTCAAACCGCCCTCTACTTGCAGGCATGGTAGGATTGGCACCTGTTTTGCTGTGGGTATAAATTCCTCTGCCAGCACCCGCAACAGCAGAATGCAGCATCTCTCACATCAAGGCCTGGAAATGCTGCATTCTGACAGCCCTCTGTGATGCTGGTAACATGTCTGCCATTTTGTGTTTGTACCGGGCATCTGAGTACGTTTCCAACCAGTACTGGTCCTTGCCCTTTATGTTTTTTATACTGGGGTCCCGCTTTAAACAAAGGAGCATGATGGCCCCCATTTGCACTAAATTGGAAGAAGTGGAGCACCCTGGTACCTACTCATTGCCCAGGAGAATGTTGTCCTCGGTCTCCTCCCCCCAGCCACGAACAACACAGGGATCCCTGAAAAATATAAAGTCCCCCTCAAACCCTGCACTTCTTGCTCCTCCTCCCCCTAGCCACCATCCTCCTCTGACTCCTCTTCAGACTCCTGCTGACTTGTCTCAGATGGAGTAGCCCCCCATGGAATTCATTCAGCATTTCGACTTCCTCATCTTCCAGCTCCTGCTGCTCGACGGCTTGATAAATAACACAACGCAATGCACGCTCCAGAAAAAAGGCGTAAGGCACTGATGGTGCTCTGGCTGTGACTGACCAGTTTGGTAATCTCATCAAATGACCGCAGAAGTCTGCATGCGTCGCGCATGAGCAGCCACTGACGCAGTGAAAAGAAACCAAACTCCCCAGAACTTGTCCTGCAGCAGAGTTCGTACAGGTAGTCGTTAATGGCACGTTGCTGCTGGAGCAGCCTATCAAGCATATACAAGGTGGAGTTCCAGCGCGTCGGGTTGACACAAATCAGTCGTCTGACGGGCAAGTGGTGTCGCCGCTGAACCTCATCAAGGCGAGCCATGGCCGTATAAGATTTTATATAATAGCCAGAGATTTTTCTGGCCTGCCGCAAGACGTCCTGGACCACAGGGTATTTGGCAATGAATCGTTGCACGACTAAGTTCAGGATGTGTGCCATGCACGGTATGTGTGTCATTTTGCCCTGTTTCAGCGCGCTCTGCAGATTGGCACTGTTGTCGCACACCACTTTACCAACTGTCAAATTAAGCGTGTTAGCCACTGATAGGCCTGTGACCGCAGAGCAGAAAGCAGTGCAGGATTGGTATGGCTCTTGTCTTCCAGGCACAACAGCCGCAGCACAGCATGGCAACGTCTCAACTGGGACGTCGAATAGGTTCTGGGGAGCTTGGAGGGCGCAGCGATAGAGGCGGTAGCAGTGGAAAAGGAGGAGTCAGCCAAAAAGGTAATGGAGGTGAAAGTAGGAGGAGAAGAGGAGGCAGGCCTGCATGCAATCCTTGGCGGTAACACCAAATCCACACTGGAGCCATGGGTTACATGCTTGATGGCCTTGATGTACCTTCCCTGCCTGTGCTTGCTATACCTTGTCTCTGTTGTTAGATGTATCTTGGCACCGACACTGTGTGCCAGAGATATATTCACTTGCCTCTGAATGTGGCCATATAGCTCTTGGATGCCCTTCTGGGAGAAATATTTCCTTTCAGGGACCTTCCATTGCGGTGTGCCATTTTCTAAAGGCCTCCGAGTCCACCAGTTGATATGGCATTAGTTAGGGCTAGCAGTTCCGACAAGCCAGCGGTCAGCCGTTGGGCAAGAGGATTATCCAGGGTCATCAACTTTTTACTCTCGAACATTTGGGCCACGGAAGCCTGCCTTCTGCCAGATGAATGCAACGACGGCACGGTGGAAGGTGGAGTGGAGGACAAATGGGAGAAGAGAGGAGAAAGAGAAGAAGAAGTAGAAGAGGCAGGACGTTGAGTGCCAGGAGTGTGGCTTTGTGGGTCCTGACGGCATTGCTCCCACTGGGCTCGGTGATGGGAGGCCAGGTGCCTTCTTAAGGCAGTTGTCCCTAGGTGAGTGTTTGGATTACCGCAACTTATACGTTGACAGCATAGGCTGCAGATGGCAACACTATTTTCACAGCTGACATGAAAAAAAAATCCCACACTGCAGAGCCATGTGCCAGCATCCTGGGAGTGCCAGAAGTGACTGTGCATGGTGGATGGCTCGCTCCAGATACATTTGCAGTGTACTTTTTGCCTACTGTGCACTGCGATCTCTGACTGTTTTTCCTCCTTATCTGCTGCTCCGTCTCTCCCTCTGAACTCCCCTCCTCTTCCTCTCTTGTGGGCACCCACGTGACATCCATTGACACGTCATCATCGTCACCTTCACCACCACTGACATTTGAGATCTTGGAGTAGGCAGCAACAGTGGGGACCTCATCAGACCTTTCATCAGACCGATGGGTGGCAGCCGTTGCTACCTCCTCTTCCTCATCCGATGTCAAAAATGGCTGCGCATCGGTAAGGTCTGGGAATGGATGGGAAAATAATTTCTCTGACTCAAGTGGAGGGGCTATGGTGGTGGTGGAAGTGGTGGTGTATTTGGGGGTGCACACAGCAGAGAGTGAGAAGGGTGCAGATACACAGAATGAGGAGGGTGCAGAAAAAGAAGGGTGAATGAGCCACTTTGAAGTAATTGCACGCACCTTCTCCAACTTCCTACTTAGGCTCCGGCCTGGTGCACCTGCCTGACCCCTACCACCCATGCGGAACGGCCTGCCTTTTCCTCTGCCTGTCATTTTCAAAATGACCCTGTGCCACAAAGCAACCTCTCCCTACATTGGCAAAACACAGAATGTAAAATGGCTGCCAGATCAGGATCTCTTATAGGGTGGGGGTGTGTCCATGTGCTGAAACATCTCAATTGGCTGTCTTGTCCCACCTGATGGATGTGTCAAGGGTCAAATTTCGGCGCAATACAAAAGAATATGACGCCATATGTTCGGCAAATCGTGAAAGTGCAAAGTTAACCGTGAAATTACCGCCGAGCGAACCGCAAAGCCATCTCTACTGAATTGTGTAAACTCTGCCAGCCAAGCTTACATTTCTGGTATAAGACTTATGAAAAGCTTGTGCAAGGTATGTTCTCCTCTGCAAAGTTAATTCTCTGGTTATGGGCATTTAAAGGTAAATAGTGAACAATCTTTCAGACTCCAAAGATAATATTGTAAATGCAAATGTTTTGTCATAGTCACCTTTTCATCTGGGGAAAAATGTTCAATTTGTACCCTATCCTTGTGTCTAAATACCATGTCCAATACTGAATGTCATGCTCACTCCCCACCATCTTTGTTGTGCAGGTCACATATCTCTTGCTGACAGCATTCCATTTGCTTCTAGTCTGTTCTTTGAATCCAGCTGTACAGTTCTTATTGCATTCAGCTCTGATATACCTTTGTGTTCTTAACCACACCCAGCTTGTGCAATCAAGTCATGTTTCTGTTCACTGTTATACTACTTCATAAATTGTTTTTGATTATGATGACATCAAAACCTGCTATTTAGGTACATGTCATTAGAGATGGCCTTGTGGTTCGCCCGGCAGTCGTTTTGCGGCGAACTTTGCTCATTCGCGATTCGCTGCACGTGCGAACATATGACGCTCCATATTTTTTTGCATAGCACCGAACTTTGACCCATGACACATCCATCAGGTGGGACAGGACAACCAATTGAGACGTTTCAGCACATGGACACCCCCCCCAACCCTATAAGAGAACCCGATCTGGCAGCCATTTTACACTATGTGTTTTGCAAGTGTACGGATAGGTTGCATTTTCGAGCAAGGACAGTTAGGGACACCAAACGCTAGCTAAAAGGGCCACAAAAGTCCTTTTAATGACTAGTATAGGTATGCTATCGATATGTGTGATATAGAGGAGTGTGATATACTTATAATATACTTTCTAGCATAGAAATTATATTATAGTGCATTTCTATTGTGCAGCAGTTGTGTGTGGTTCTGCTGCAATACCACAACTATATAGAGGGACAATTGCTATTTGAGCGATATACCTACTGATTGAGGGGTGCTATATACCAGTTGCTGCAAAATATTGATTATGGGGTGTTATATACCTGTTTCTGCCAAATACTGATTAAGGGCTGCCATATACCTTCTTCCACAAAATACTGACTGAGGGGTGCTATAAACCTTCTTCCACCAAATACTGATTGAGGGTTGCGATACACCTGCTTCCACAAAATACTGGTTGAGGGGTGCCATATACCTGTTTCCCCCAAATACTGATTGAGGGGTGCTATATACCTGTTTCCGCCAAATACTGATTGAGGGTTGCCATATACCTTCTTCCACAAAATACTGATTGAGGGGTGCTATTGCTATATGCATTTTTCTTCCAAATACTCATTGAGGGCTGCGATACACCTATTTCCACAAAATACTGATTGAGGGGTGCCATATACCTGTTTCCGCCAAATACTGATTAAGGGGTGCTATATACCTGTTTCCGCCAAATACTGATTGAGGGGTGCTATATACCTGTTTCCGCCAAGTACTGATTGAGGGGTGCCATATACCTTCTTCTACAAAACACTGATTGAGGGGTGCTATTGCTATATGCCTTCTTTCACAGAATACTGATTGAGGGCTGCAATATACCTGCTTCCACAAAATACTGATTGAGGAGTGCCATATACCTGTTACCTCCAAATTCTGATGGAGGGGTGCTCTATAAATGTTTCCGCCAAATGTTGATTAAGGGGTTCCATATACCTTCTTCCACAAAATACTGATTGAGGGATGCTATTGCTATATACCTTCTTCCACCAAATACTGATTATGGGCTGTGATACACCTGATTCCACAAAATACTGATTGAGGGGTGCCATATGCCTGTTTCCGCCAAATACTGATTGAGGGGTGCTAAATACCTGTTTTCGCAAAATACTGATTGAGGGGTGCCATATACCTTCTTCCACTAAATACTGATTGAGGGGTGCTATTGCTATATACCTTCTTCCACCAAATACTGAGTGAGGGCTGCAACACACCTGCTTCCACAAAATACTGATTTATGAGTGCAATATACATGTTTTCTGCTAAATATTGATTGAGAGATGCTATATACCTGTTTCTGCCAAATACTGATTGAGGGGTGCCATAAACCTTCTTCCACTAAATACTGATTGAGGGGTGCTATTGCTCTATACCTTCTTCCACCAAATACTGATTGAGGGCTGCAATACACCTGCTTCCACAAAATACTGATTGAGTGGTGCCATATACCTTTTTCCACCAAATACTGATTGAGAGCTGAGATATACCTTCTTCCACAAATACTGTTTTTCTCTACAGGCAGAGGAATGACAGGCAGAGGAAGAGGCAGACCGTTCTGCAGGGATGGTAGGGTTCAAGCAGTTGCACCAGGCCGGAGCCTAAGTGGGAAGTTGGAGAAGGTGCGTGCAATTACTTCAAAGGGTGCACCAGAGTTGGTTGAGTGGCTCACTCAGCCTTTTGCTTCTGCACCCTCCTCGTCCTCTGTATCTGCACCCTCCTCACTCTCTGCTGTGTACACCCTCAAAGACACCACCACCACCACCATAGCCCCTCCACTCGAGTCTGAGGAATTATTTTCCCATTCATTCCCAGACCATACTGATGCGCAGCCATTCTTGTCATGGGATGAGAAAAGGAAGGTAGCAACGGCCACCACCCATCGGTCTGACAACAGTACCTAGATCAGCCTAAGGAGGGTGGTCCCCGCTGTTGCTGCCTACTCCGAGATCTCTAATGTCAGTGGTGGTGAAGGTGACAATGATGACGTGTCGATGGATGTCATGTGGGTGCCCACAAGAGAGGAAAAGGAGGGGAGTTCAGAGGGACAGATGGAGCAGCAGATAGGG
This sequence comes from Bufo gargarizans, assembly GCF_014858855.1. NCBI lineage: Eukaryota > Metazoa > Chordata > Amphibia > Anura > Bufonidae > Bufo > Bufo gargarizans. The sequence continues at coordinate 313,912,390 of NC_058082.1, read as the reverse complement.
AGGAGAAGTAGGCAGAACTTGCAGTGCACAGGAGGCAAAAAGGAGACTCAAAATGTATCTGTAGCGAGCCATCCACCATGTACATAACATCTTGCTCTCCCAGGACGCCGACACATGGCTCCGCAGTGTGGGCTTTTTTTTAACGTGTCAGCTGCTGATAATAGTGTTGCCATCTGCAGCCTGTGCTGTCAACTCATAAATCGTAAGCCCAACACTCACTTAGGGATGACCGCCTTAAGAAGGCACCTAGCCTCCCATCACCGAGCCCAGTGGAAGCAATGCCGTCAGAACCCACAAAGCCAAACTCCCAGCGCTCCAAGTCCTGCCTCTTCTCCTTTTCCTCTCACCTCCCATTTGTCCTTTACTCCACCTTCCACTGTGCTGTCGTCGCGTTTATCTGGCAGAAGGCAGGCTTCCATGGCCCAAATGTCCGAGTGTAAAAAAATGATGACGCTGGATAATCCTCTTGCCCAATGGCTGACCGCTGGCTTGTCGGAACTGCTAGCCTACCAACTACTGCCATATAAATTGTGGCCATTGGCACATCGCAATGGAAGGTCCCCATAAGGAAATATTTCTCCCAGAAGATCATCCCTGAGCTATATGGCCATGTTCAGCGGCAAGTTAATATATCTCTGGCACACAGTGTCGGTGTCAAGATACATCTGACCACAGACACGAGGTCTAGCAAACACAGGCAGGGAAGGTACATAACTTTTACTGCCCACTGGGTGACCCTTCTGACGGCCGTGGCACCCATGTAGATTTGGTGTTACCGCCAAGGATTGCATGCATGCCTGCCTCTTCTTCTCCTCCTCCTACTCAATCCTCCGTCCCCTCCTCGGCTGACTCCTCCTTTTCCACTGCTACCGCATTTTTCGCTGCACCTCCAATCTCCCCAGAACCTATTAGACGTGTCAGGTGAGACGTTGCCATGCTCTTCTTTAGCTATTGTGCCTTGAAGCCGAGTCACACCGGTTCTGAACTCCATTCAGCTCTGTGGTCACAGACCGATCAGTGACTAACCCCACTCAATTTGACAGTTGGTAAAGTGGTGTGCGACAATGGTGTCAATCTGCTGAGCGCGCTGAAACAGGGCAAAATGACACACGTGCCGTGCATGGCACACATCCTGAACTTAGTCGTGCAGAGATTCGTTGCCAAATGCCCCGGGGTCCAGGACATCTTGCGGCAGGCCAGGAAAATCTCTGGCCATTTTAGAAGATCTTACACGTCCTTGGCATGCCTTGCTGATGTTCAGCGGCGACACCAATTGCCCGTCAGACGTCTGATTAGTGACTGCCCAACGCGCTGGAACTCCACCTTGTAAATTCTTAATAGGCTGCTCCAGCAGAAACGTGCCGTTAACGACTACCTGTACGAGCTTTGCAGCAGGACAGGTTCTGGGAGCTTGTTTTTTTTCACCGCGCCAGTGGCTGCTCATGCGCGACGCATGCAGACTTCTGCAGCCATTTGATGAGATCACCAAACTGTTCAGTCACAGCGAGGACACCATCAGTGACATCGTACCTTACGCCTTTTTTCTGGAGAGTGCATTGCGTCATGTCATTGATCAAGCCGTCGAGGAGAAGCAGGGGCTGGAAGATGAGAAAGTCGCAATACTGAATGAATTCCTAGGGGGGGCTACTCCATCTGAGACAAGTCAACAGGAGTCTGAAGAGGAGTCAGATAAGGATGGTGGCTGGGGGGAGGAAAAGGAAGAGGAGGAGCAAGAAGAGCAGGCTTTAAACTTTTCGGGGATCCCTAGTGTTGTCCGTGGATGGGGGGAGGAGACCGAGGGTGACATTCTCCTGGGTGATGAGCAGAAGCCAGGGCGCTCCACCTCTTCCAATTTAGTGCAAATGGTGGCCTTCTTGCTCCAGTGTTTGAAGAGGGACCCCTGTATAAAAAGCATAAAAGTCAAAGACTTGTACTGGGTGGCAACATACTTAGACCCCCGATGCAAACACAAAATGGCGGACATGTTACCAGCATTTATAGAGGGCTGTCAGAATTCAGCATTTCCAGGCCTTGCTGTGAGAGACGCTGCATTCTGCAGTTGCGGGCACTGGCAAAGGAATTTACACCCACAGCAAAACAGGAGTGAGTACCAGTCCTACCGCGCCTGCAAAAAGAGGGCCGTTTAAAGATGTGTTGGTCACTTCGGATATGAGATCATTCTTGCAGCCAACCCATTGACAGCCGCCCTCCAGATCCAGCCTCAGGGAACGCCTAGACCGACAGGTGCCTGACTACATTGGGTTAACGGCTGATGTGGACGCTCTGAGAAGTGAGGAACCCCTTGACTACTGGATGTGCAGGCTTGACCTGTGGCCATAGCTGGTACAATTTGCCATGGAACTCTTGGCTTTCCCTTCATCGATTGTCCTGTCCGAAAGGACGTTCAGCACAGAAGGGGGGATCGTGACCACGTACTTGCCTAGCTCACGACAGTGTAGACTACCTCACATTTTTTTAAATGAATGAGGCATGGATTTCAAAGGAATTCAACACCTGTGATGACCACGTGTATTTTGATTTCCTCATACCAGCCCACACATATCTGCCACCACAGAGAACAAAGAATGGTCCTTGTCTTATGTATATACAGCGACATAAAAGGCCTTTTATGTCAGGTGAATGCCTAATTTTGGGGCCTATACTGGCCGACAGTTACATATTTATCCTGTGACCACCTAATGCACCTCCAGCCACAGAATCCAAAGTTCTCTGCTTTCAGGTGAATGCCTATTGCCTATTTTTTGGGGCCTGTACTGGCAGACAGTTACATATTTATCCTGTGACCGCCTAATGTACCTCCAGCCACAGAATCCAAAGTTCTTTGCTGTCAGGTGAATGCCTATTGCCTAATTTTTGTGGCCTGTACTGGCCGACAGTTAATTTTTTTTATCTTTAGCCACATAATAACTCCCCTGTCTCACTCCTCTGCCTCTCATTATGGTGGTGTATGAACTGCTTTCACCATAAGGGCCTTCAAATGTCACAGGGTCATGTGACTGTGCCCCCCACCCCGTACTGTGCCCCCTTATACCCTGCATTGTGACCTCTTACCACACCCTGTGCAGTGCCCCTAGTCATTCCCTGTACTGTGCCCTCTTATACCCTTTTATCTGGTCACAGTATGGCGGTGTTATCCGGTCACTGTACAGAGGTGTTATCTGGTCAATGTATGGTGGTGGTATCCAATAACTGGATGGCCATAACTGTATCCCTTTCCTTGCCCACACGATCCTTTTTTAGACCTGGCATGAGCAGGAAAAATATTCAGATTGCAGTGCTAAGGACCTTTGCAATGCATACCAAAAATGTATGCGTTAACAGATGCCTCAGACTGATGCCGTACAGTGTCGTCCGTTCCCCATACAGTTTCATGGTAGAATTTTTTTTTACATTAACGTATGCATTTTTTTATGGACTCAAAATCGTGGAGTGTTGCACATTTGTATACATCAAACTGATAGGAAATCAAAAATTTCTAGTCTCCAGCAGGGCACATTTTTGAGAGTTCCCCTTTAAGACGCATAAAAGTGGCCCCTAATTAAAATACATATTTTTTGTGGGAATTTTTGCCAATGATTCCCCTCTGGTATATCACTGTCCATGTTGTAGGACTATTTGCGTACTTCTAGTAAGTGTTTGCTGGCTGCAAATATGAACTGAAGGTTTTTCAAGTCCGCCTGCCATTAAAGCGAATGGGGCCCGCCACGAACGCTCGGTTCGCGAATCGTCCTGGCCGATATTCTTCCATCACTACCTGTCATCTATTACTCCAGTGCCCGAGTGATGGGTTCCCTAGGTTCTACCGAAGTGCTAAGGTGTTTTTCCTGCTGTTTTCCCTTTTGTTGACTTAGCTTTTTCTGACTTTGTACCCCTGTCTGCTGCCTGCGATGACCTTCTGTGTGGTACTCGTATTGCAAGAATTACCAGCCCTGCCCTTCAGCCTGGCTGATGATATATTCAGTTTTATTATTTGGAACTGTGAATTGGGGTTCCATCCACCTCCATGTCAGCCATTACTAACAGAGACTATTCCAGTGGAGTGAACCCACAGTTAAAGTTGTATTAACCCAAAGGATCCACTACTCTGTTAAGCCTTGTGTCACAGAATATTTTGTTGTCCCTCCATTTTTGACACCCAGGGCACATGCCCCCAGGTATAGGTACCCTATCTATGCCCCTACTTCGTTGTGAATTCTCAGAAATGACAGCAAACTTGAATTCTAGTTTCAAAAAAATGTGGCTTATTGAGACAAAGAGTGGATTGTGGATAGTAACTATTGTAACAAATGGTAGCCTTATAAAGAATGTGAGTGAAGAGGAGACTGCAAGTCAATGTAACTTACACTATGTCGATGAGTTTGAATAGAAAATTGATAGGAAAAGTCTCTTTGCACCCAAAGTCAATTTTATCATTATTCTTTTCATCCCATAAGTACTCTAAAATTAACAACCACTTTCTCTTTTGTGCCTAGTGCTAAAGTTACATCAAATTTATGGTTTATCGAAGTTACATTAGCTCTCTTTCTGTGTCACTGCTGGCACTGGATCCTCTCATCTGCCCTTTCCCTTTTAAATCAAACCTTAGCAAGTCTGCTGCACTAATTTCCCCTGTTAATCATATACTCCTTAACATCCATCAGAGTGTCTCTCCTTGGATGTAATACAACATGAATAATGTCCTACAAAGTGACTAAGCCATTTATCACTAAGACAAAACTTTAGATAAAAGAGTCATTTTGTGACAAAAATGTTAAATGGATTTACTTGCGCTGGCTCTGGGTACAGCACAGAAATGCAAGAAGGATACTGGTGTAGCAGCATAATCCATGAAGTTTTACAAATATTATTAATATGTTAGCATGGCTCTATTGGCTTTCATAGGGATAACAGTATTCAGGAACCCTTTTCTGTACCAAGCAGTGTGTTGTGCAAAACTTTCTATTTTATGCCTCACCCATTTATTTATGACATGTTCTCATTCTTGTAAAAGTAGTCACAGATAGCACATATGATCCCTTCATGATGTACCAAAATGAATACAGACCCTCAAAACTAATCCACAATGTATTTTACCAGATCACTTGAACAAATGAAGCTAGGTAGACCCCCTTATTCCTCTACGATCCACTTTTTTTACATTGTAGATTCATATTAAAGACATGATAATAATAAAGGCACATATAGGGAATTAAGTAGTAAACACTTTGGGGGAGATTTATCAAACTGGTGTAAAGTAGAACTGGTTTAGTTGCCCATAGCAACTAATCAGGTGCCGCCTTTTATTTTTTAAAGCTCCTTTGGAAAATTAAAGGTAAAATCTGATTGGTTGATATGGGCAACTAAGGCTACTTTCACACTAGCGCTTTTATTTTCCGGTATTAATATCCGTCATAGGATCTCAATACCGGAGAAAAATGCTTCCGTTTAGTCCCCATTCATTGTCAATGGGGACAAAACGTAACTGAATAGAACAGAATGCTCCAAAATGCATTCCATTCTGTTTGTTTGCGTTCCCATACCCAAGAGCAAACCGCAGCAAGCTGCAGTTTTCTTTCTGTCCTGGGATGCGGAGCAAGACGGATCCCTCATGACCCACAATGCAAGTCAATGGGGATGAATCCGTTTAACTGTGACACAATCTGACACAATAGAAAACGGATCCATCCCCGATTGACTTTCAATTGAGTTCATGACGGATCCGTCTTGGCCATGTTAAAGATAATGCAACCGGATCTAGTCTTAATGGATGCAGATGGTTGTATTATCAGTAATGGAAGCATTTTTGCTGAGCGCTGCCAGATTCAGCAAACATGCAAGTGTGAAAGTAGCCTAAGCCAGTTCTACTTTATACCAGTTTCATCAATCGACCCCAAAGTGTTTAACAAACCAAAATATGTTTCATATTTTAGATTCTTCAAAGTAGCCCCCTTTTGCTTTGATGACAGCTTTTTGGCATATCTCAATCGGCTTTCAGTACTCCTTCGGTTTTGAGGGAGAATTGAGTTTTTTTATGCTTTTCCTTCAGTCTGTGATCCAATTTATCCCAAACCACCTCAGTTAGGTTCAGGTCAAGTGGCTGTGAAGGCCATGTGATCTTACACATAACTCCACCACTCTCCCTATTGGTCAAAAAGCCCTTACATAGCCTGGAGGTATGTTTGGGATTATTGTCCTATTAAAAAGCAATGATGGCCCCACTAAGCACAAAAATGTGCTTTGAGTTTTGAATAAATCACCACCAGTGTCACTTGCAAAGCACCTCCACACCATCACACCTCTTCCTCCGTGCTACACTTACTTTTCTGCATCTCAAAAAGACATGGGGGCACAGTTTATTAAGAGTGCCGTTTTAGGCACCAGTCTTAATAAAGGTCCTGTGCTGGTGGTGGATCCAGAGGCCTCTCCATAACTTTGGCACATCTAGCACCAGTTCTAAATGTAAGACAGCTTCCAGGCTGTCTTACATTTAGACCTTTTTCTACACCTAAAACGGGAGTAAAAAATGCTGAATGAGATGGGCCTGCTGGCCCGTCCCCTTCCCCGCCTACACCACGAGCCGCCATCAGCGCCACCATCTGCACCTGGAATACCCCTAATTTAGGCATATTTCAGTATATTTCAGTAAATGACCCCAGGGTGTTTGGAACCAAAACTCCTTAATTTTGACTCACCAGACCAAAGTATAGATTTCCACAGGTCTACTGTCCATTATTTGGGTTTCCAGACCCAAGCAGTTATTTTCTTCTTCTTGTTCTTCAGTGATTGCTTCTTTGCAGCAATTCAACCATGAAAAGCTGATTTTTGCAATCTCCTGTAAACAGTTGATGTTGAGATGTGTCTGCTACTTAATCACTTTAAAGCATTTACATTATGTAGGCTCTTATTCGAGGTGATGTTAATTAGTGGTTACTGAGGCTGGTAACTCTAATGAGCTTATTTTCTGCAGCAGAGGTAACTCTTAGTCTTCCTTTCCTGCAGCGGTCCTCATGAGAGTGAGTTTCATCATAAAATTTGATAGTTTTCATGACTGCATTTGAGGATACTTTTAAAGTTCTGTGTCTCTGTTTAAGGTTGCATGCTACCTGAGCTGGTTTCTGGCCTGATATAATCCTATTAACAGACCAGGATTATATCTAACGAGGAACTGGTGGCAGTCTACTGGGCTGGCAGGACTCTGTTTCACTGGGGCAGTGAATGGGCTCTCTTAGCCTGTCAGGGTTGTGAGCGAGTGTTGTGCCAAGCCAGAGGTCATGTGGGCCACCCTCTCTCATTCCCTGTGCCTGTGGGGACAGGGGGTGTCTGTGTAAAACTTTGCCAAGCTGACCTTACGTGCTCCCATGGAGTGCAGAACATCACTTCTTGGTGGAAGTGAATAGACCATACCTTGTGATCCAGACATAGTGTGATTTCAGACGGGGGCTGCGAGGTTTGGTTTATCACAGTTTGCAAAGCTGTTATCAAATCAAAGGGGCTCTACTTTGAAGAATCTAAAATATAAAACATAATCCAGTTTAACACTTTTTTATTCACTACCTAATTTCATATGTGTTCCTTAATTATTTTCATATCTTTAATATGGAATTACATTGTTGAAAATAAAAAAAGAAAACAACAAAAACCATGGAATGAAAAGGTGTGTCCAAACGTTTGATTGGTACTGTATATATTTTTAATTGTATCAATTAGCTCTCTACAGTATCGTGATATCACATATATTAAATTTTAAATATTTTACTATTTGTATATATTATTATTTACATTTATTTTCATTTTTTGTTTTTATGATTTTATTTTATGCTAGGAAATGATATAGAGACAATTGTTCTGGTTCATATACCATGTAACCATTTTCTCCACTAATACTAACAATTATTTAACTTACTAAAATCTACACACAACCATACACAAGACCTCTTTAATACAATGTCTCTTTATATAAAAAGTTGGCTTCAGATATCCAAGACAGTATACCTGGAGTAAATGTTATTCCTGTGCTTCAGAATTGTGTACTGAATCTTCTTGAAATCTTCTTGAATTATCCCAATAGTTAAAATATGATATAAGATGTAGAGATGAGCAAATCAATTCTAAATTATTCAAATTCATGAGGAATTTCATAAAAATTGTTCTACCAAACAAATCCAGAGTTTAGGTGATTCACTTCAGACAATGGCGCCTGCCATTTCACTTTTACTAAAATTCAGTGCACTAGGGAAAGGAGGATAAAGAAAGAGGATCACATGATTGGATATTGGCTGGTCTATTAAGGTGCATATAGAACCACCAATACTCGTCCAGAGTATTGGGAATTAACGATCGTTCCTGATCATCTCGCCATCTAAATGTGCCGCCGATCACCCGATGAACGAGCAACATGCTCGTTCATTCAGGCACCACCGATCACAGCTTCTGATCAGCAGATTGTGTGGTCTAAACAGCAATCTGCTGCTCAGCAGCCATGATTCTGTATAAAAACAAGGGATCACTATAGCAATCCTGCTGTCCTCAAACAGTGAAGGAGATCTCTGCATGTAAATATGCAGTCTTGATCACGCTACCTTCCCGATAATCGGCCACTCAGTCGGTACATGTAAATCCACCTTTAGGCTCTGTACTAACTGTGAAGCACAGATGCTAGCTTTGTTTAAAAGGTCTTATGAAGCTTTTATGCAAAGTTAATTTCCAATCATTACCTGCTTGTTTGCTGCATTTACAAGCAGCAATGATCAGTGATATTTTGGGATGAACAGTTGTTGATATGCTGCTGACAAATTTTTGGCAAACACCTTTACTCAATCAAGTTCATGAACACGCATTTATATGAACGTTGATCCACAATAATTGTCCTGTTCCTCAGCTCTTGCAAAAGAACCCTTTGTTTTCAGGCTTTCAAAAGTAACCTCATCTAAAGTCAGGTCCATAAATGTTAGGACATCGACACAATTCTATCATTTATGGCTCTAGACACCACAATGGATTTTAAATGAAACAAACAAAATGTGCTTTAACTACAGACTGTCAGCTTTAATTTGAGGGTATTTACATCCAAATCAGGTGAACGTTGTAAGAATTACAACAGTTTGCATAGGTGCCTCCCACTTGTTAAGGGACCAAAAGTAATGGGACAGAATAGTAATCATAAATCAAACTTTTACTTTTTAATACTTGGTTGCAAATCCTTTGCAGTCAATTGCAGCCTAAAGTCTGGAACGCATAGACATCCCCAGACGCTGGGTTTCATCCCTGGTGATGCTCTGCCAGGCCTCTACTGCAACTGTCTTCAGTTTCTGCTTGTTCTTGGGGCATTTTTCATTCAGTTTTGTCTTCAGCAAGTGAAATGAATGCTCAATCAGATTCAGGTCAGGTGATTGACTTGGCCATTGCATAACATTCCACTTCTTTCCCTTAAAAAACTCTTTGGTTGCTTTTGCAGTATGCTTTGGGTCATTGTCCATCTGCACTGTGAAGTGCCGTCCAATAGGTTCTAAAGCATTTGGCTGAATATGAGCAGATAATACTGCCTGAAACACTCCAGAATTCATCCTGCTGCTTTTGTCAGCAGTCACATCATCAATAAATACAATAGAACCAGTTCCATTGGCAGCCATACATGCCCACGCCATGACACTACCACCAGCATGCTTCACTGATTAGGTGGTATGCTTAAGATTATGAGCAGTTCCTTTCCTTCTCCATACTCTTCTCTTCACATCACTCTGGTACAAGTTGATTTTGGTCTCATCTGTCCATAGGATGTTGTTCCAGAACTGTGAAGGCTTTTTTAGATGTCGTTTGGCAAACTCTAATCTGGCCTTCCTGTTTCTGAGGCTCACCAATGGTTTTCATCTTGAGGTGAACCCTCTGTATTCACTCTGGTGTAGTGTTTTCTTGATTGTTGACTTTGACACACATACACCTACCTCCTGGAGAGTGTTCTTGATCTGGCCAACTGTTGTGAAGGGTGTTTTCTTCACCAGGGAAAAAAATTCTTCGGTCATCCACCACAGTTGTTTTCTGTGGTCTTCCGGGTCTTTTGGTGTTGCTGAGCTGACCGGTGCATTCCTTCTTTTAAATAATGTTCCAAACAGTTGTTTTGGCCATGCCTAATGTTTTTGCTATCTCTCTGATGGGTTTGTTTTGCTTTTTCAACCTAATGATGGCTTGCTTCACTGATAGAGACAGCTCTTTGGATCTAAACTTGAGAGTTGACAGCAACAGATTCCAAATGCAAATAGCAGACTTGAAATGAATTCTGGACCTTTTATTTGCTCATTGTAAGTGGGATAAGGAGGGAATAACACACACCTGGCCATGGAATAGCTGAGAAACCAATTGTCCTATTACTTTTGGTCCCTTAACAAGTGGGAGGCACATATGCAAAATGTTGTAATTCCTCCACAGTTTACCTGATTTGGATGTAAATACCCTCAAATTAAAGCTGACAGTCTGCAGTTAAAGCACATCTTGTTCGTTTAATTTCAAATGCATTGTGGTGGTGTATAGAGCCAAACGTGTTAGAATTGTGTCAATGTCCCAATATTCATAGACCTGACTGTATGTATAACTATTAGCTTCCATATCAATATTTGTATAATGCATTGTAATAATTACAAATGACAGTGGATCAACTAATGTGCCTGCTCTTAGGATCTGTCCAAAATGTGGCTTGAATTGGCAGAATTTGCAATTTGGCTCAACTTGGGTTTGAAAAGCACACGGAGCTTAGTGGGACGGTGGAGCTTTATGGAAAGAGTCATTAGGTGCCATTTTTTTCACCAACATTGCACCACAAATCTGGCATAAAATTCTGCCTCAAACTAGTTGGTACAGAGTCACCACATTTATAATTCAGCCCGAGCCACTGTGAAAAATCTGGTGTAGGTCTAGAAATCCTGTCTAAGCTAACACTATCTACAGGCTTAGTAAATCTGCTCCAGTGTTTAAAAAATACAAATGTTCTTTCTTGGCATAGTCATGGCAATATACCACAGCCAGATTTATGGTAGCATGCCCTATCATTGAAAACAATGGGAGGCAATTTCCATGTAATTGCCCAGAGGATATTGGTGTGGAATCCACACCCATGTCAGGTGTCAAAACACTCCATGTAAACACTCCATGAATGGAATAAAAGAGAGAGTTCTTGAAGAGAAGGCAGAAGAATAAGGTTGGGACTAGGGTACTTTGGAAATGGTTCTAAATTCTGAGGGCACATATCCACTTTTAAATAAATTTTAGTTTTGGCCTGTTAGAAATACACTCTTGTAAAAGTCATTGGCTCACGTAATCCTCTGCCTTTGGGACCGTTAGTGAATCACAAGTTGATTTTTAGCTTAGTCTCTACACCATCATATCTCAATGGCATCTGGGAATGAGGGTGTCTATAAGTAACTTTTTGTACCATTAAATATAACATAGCACAGTGTGGAAATCTGACTTTTCTTAGGCAATACAGTACATATACTGTATGCCATCTTATAGTGGTTAAATTAGACATAATTGCGTTATCCTAGGATCTTGAATATTTCCCCTGAGAATATTTGCTAAAGAGGTTTCTTTTGTCAGCCACTTGCAAGTTTGTAGATTCTAATTTAATAACCTACAAATTCAAAAAAATCATTTTGTCTACAGCAATTGTAATACGTCTCCATAGGCAAAGCCTTAGATTCTATACAACTACTATGAAAAAAAATGCATTTCTCCATACTATCGTCAAACAAATGTAAGAGAAAGGGCAAACATGATCTGAAAGAGATGATTGTTTCCTTTGTAGGGGGATGAAGATACCTACTGAGAAAAGACGTACATGCATTTTGATTTGCAATCATTTCCACTATTTATGAGGTCAGTGGGCTTTCTCCTGCTGTGCTCAATCTAGCAAAGTCTCTGGTGGGATCACCGGAGAGAGAATATTACAATCGCATTGACTTGGTGATTGTTCCTAAACTAAAATAAAAAGCTTCACACACAAATACCTTATCAATACCCTGTTACAATGATCCATACTCATCATTCTGTGCCTACATGTGAGCAGAACAATTGAAATTGTCATTGACTGTTATGAAAATGCTTTAAAAATGCAAGCTCTGAGACAAAAGTTTCTAATCTGTTATGCAATCGCTTAGCTTTAGAATCAGTATGCTTTCTTGGAGCTGAATTCAGGAGCTACCACAGCAGCACTCCCCTACTTTTCCCAATTTCAATGTTTTTGTTATGAACTCAAGCTTCTTTTGTAATCTCCATAGAAGCTGTGTTATGACAACTGCTTTTAAAGATGTCCATTTTTCCAAATATGCTGCACACAGTGTTGTTTTATCCCAGGGCAGTAAAAAGTTTGCTATATATTGGATACAATAGAATAGAGTAGAGTAATTCTGCAGCTAAAAATTATATCTACCTAATATTCAGGTTAACTTTCTGGATGCTTTGTTAGGGCTGACTACTACTAAGTTCATGCCTATCATTATTGGGGTACACTTTAGAATATTTTTTGTAGTAGCTATTAAGTAAAAGATAGCATGATGACCATATTGTACAAAGAAGAAAGGAGACCCTAAAGCTAAGATCAAACTGAGTCCTTCATTATGATGCTGGGTTTTAGCCAACCAGGACAGGACATAACGTTTGTTTCACCCTCCACAGATTTTACATGACTCTTCAGTTAATTCCACTATCCTAGTTAGCAAAGAATGCAGTTCTAGCATATATTAGACCACATCACAGTTTATCACCTTGGCAAATAGGATCAATTCAACCAAAGGGATCTACAGCAGCCACAAGGGCTGCCTCTATGGTATGTAATGCTGAAAAGTGGTCTACAAACACGAACACAAAAAGTCAGGTTCACCACAGGGTTAATACATCACTGTAAAATAATCTCAGTGTTTAGCAGATTAGAGGCTCACCTTGTACACTTGTGCTAGTGCAGGCCCAACTCTAGGGAGAACAATTATAGATAATACATAGGTAGATGTTCTCCCTATAGATAATATAGGGAGAACATATACAGATAATACAAATTGTCTTTTTGCAACTGCTGTGATAAGACCTGATGAGATGAATGCCCACCTTACAGGAGGAGAAAATGGCCCACAGGGCAAAATGGTACAGCTACTTGACACAAGATGATCCGTAATTGTGACAACAAGCTTTAACACAATTCATTTCAGGGAATGCAGTCCCCTTCGTCAGGTTTACAAATAGCAGACATCTATCATATGTAGGTCCTTGTAAACAACTACTTTAGTCAAATCACCTTTTGCAAAGTATACATTTTCAGTTTTGGATGAAATTAAATTGATAAATGCTATTATATGATACATAAGGGATAAAGTCGATGAGGGGAATGCAATGTCCCCTAATAATGTATCCAAACGGAGGTAATAAAAAAATTGTTAAAATCTACCTGAAATTGTCACCATTTGGCTGCCTCTGATCTTACTAAAAACTATAGCTTAGAAATTATTCATAGTAAATAACTATAATGCAAGAGTTTACCTTTAAGAAAGGAACGTTGATTTGTAAAAATTATTTCCATGAAGTGTCCATGCAATATTGCACCAAATAATGTTTATTAGGTTCGTGCTCCTTATATAGATATTGCTATTTTTTTAGATTTTGCTATTTCATTGTGTCAATGATTCTAGGTAAAGTTGCAACAATATAGCCACTCGTCTCAGCAATTGATGGTAAACTGACTCATGGACCCCCTGCAATCTGCTCATCACTGGGGGACCTGTATTCTGCTGAGGGTTTGTCCAATTTATTACCTTTTGTTGGATAACCTTCACAGGGGGCATTCTTCCTCGGGCTATATATTGATTTTTAATTACTTTTGCAGCCTTTGTTGATGTACAGACATGCTTTTTTACTGAAGGTGTGCAACCTGATGCATCCTTTTTTTCTAAGTCAGATGATGGCTATAAAAAAAATAGCAAAACCATTAGACTTGTAAAAATGATATAATGTTGTAATGAAAGAGTACGGTATATACAATTCTTCTGATTTGCGAACTCTTCAAAGTTGGCTTTTTCACCCAGCTCCTGAAATTTACACTTGAATTACTATTATATTTATTTTCTTTTATTGAAAGCTTGATGTGAAAAAAACAACCTTCTCATCAATTAATACATTCAGACAGACAACTGAGATAGTAAATTAAGTGGGAAAATATGTGCTTAAGCAAAGCATTTTCTCATGGTTTGTGGAACTTACTGGAGCATCCGTAATAGGAACCAAAAATAGACGAAAGCTCAAAAAAAATGTATGGACTTCTTAGCTCTCAATTCTCCAAGTAAATACAGAACCAGATGATAGGTATGCTTGAGAAATAGGCAATTAATCTCTACAAAATGATTAGGTCTTCACCCAGTGACAAGCATATAATGATAATGAAAAAGTTTGAATATTAACATTATAACATAGTGCTAATGAGCAAATAATGGCATAACGGATAAGAAAAGATTCAACAACTCTCAGGGGTTTAATGCTATGGCTGCTTTTCACATGATTACCCATTGTTGATCTGATTTTCACAAAATTGTTGCAAAATCTGCAGTATGGCCGAGATGTGTGAACACATTCTAACTAGTAAGCTCTACAAGGGCTCAAATGAGCTGTTCTTGTCACAGAATTGAACTTGGAATGAAATATTTGCACCTCGTACAGCTAAAAACAGTCTTGTTTTGAACCTCAACACATAACCCACTGTATGCATTTGAGTTGATATACAGTTTTTAATCGTAGTGGTTGTGCTCAAGAGCCATTAGTCAGCTTTAATGCATAGAATGTCAGAGGTGTTATGTGCTGACACCCAAATAAACACAATATTTTAGTAGCGTATGGTGGCTATGTTTCTTCTGCCGTCGAATGGAGTAATTTTAATTTCCAATTACAAAAAAATGAAAAGTACATTTTGGCAAGCAAAGGTTATGTGTACCCTTGTAAAGTTTATATCACTCTTAGAATTGCAGTTTTTCAAACACCTTTTACATTTCCTAAATGCTTCCGAAAGCATAAATGTTTTAGAAGATAAACTCTCTCTGAAAAGACCATACATTTTCCCTCTGTGTTCCCATTCATCCAAGGAGCTTGAAAACTGCCAGCCAATTAATTCATTAAAAGCATGGAAACATAATGTGTTTGCCCCCATTAGATTTATGGAGACATCTGAAATTCATTTTGAAAGCCTCGGGTACTTAATCTAACTCTCCGAAACAAAGTGTATTAGGTGAGGTGAGAAGCGCCATAAAACAGTTTTACTTACTTTTTACAATCATGATGCATGGCGAGAATATGAAATTCAGTTTTTTATAAACTTCTAAAATATTTCTTGTTCTTCATTAGTATTCAGAAGTAAGACAACGTGCTGTTATTAGGACTTATCATTACCACAAATACACTCACCTAAAGAATTATTAGGAACACCTGTTCTATTTCTCATGAATGCGATTATCTAGTCAACCAATCACATGGCATTTGCTTCAATGCATGTAGGGTTGTGGTCCTGGTCAAGACAATCTCCTGAACTCCAAACTGAATGTCAGAATGGGAAAGAAAGGTGGGCTACAACAGCAGAAGACCCCACCGGGTACCACTCATCTCCACTACAAATAGGAAAAAGAGGCTACAATTTGCACAAGCTCACCAAAATTGGAAAAATGTTGCCTGGTCTGATGAGTCTCGATTTATGTTGAGACGTTCAAATATGGTAGAGTCCGAATTTGGCGTAAACAGAATGAGAACTTGTATCCATCATGCCTTGTTACCACTGTGCAGGCTGGTGGTGGTGGTGTAATGGTGTGGGGGATGTTTTCTGGGAACACTTTAGGCCCCTTAGTGCCAATTGGCCATCGTTTAAATGCCACGGGCTACCTGAGCATTGTTTCTGACCATGTCCATCCCTTCATGACCACCATGTACCCATCCTCTGATGGCTACTTCCAGCAGGATAATGCACCATGTCACAAAGCTCGAATCATTTCAAATTGGTTTCTTGAACATGACAATGAGTTCACTGTACTAAAATGGCCCCCACAGTTACCAGATCTCAACCCAATAGAGCATCTTTGGGATGTGGTGGAACGGGAGCTTCGTACCCTGAATGTGCATCCCTCAAATCTCCATCAACTGCAAGATGCTATCCTATCAATATGGGCCAACATTTCTAAATAATGCTATCAGCACCTTGTTGAATCAATGCCACATAGAATTAAGGCAGTTCTGAAGGCAAAAGGGGGCCCAACACCGTATTAGTATGGTGTTTCTAATAATTCTTTAGGTGAGTGTATATGAAACATCCTGTCACGTCCGTCACATTTAAAAAGTAAGTCAGCACATTTTTAATACTGTATGTTCAGTTGCTCTTTTTATGATGTGACTAAGGCGCAGACAGAGCTTAGAACCATTCCACCATTTTAAAGGGATTCTGTCACCAAGTTTTGGGCTATTGAGCTGCGGACATGCACGGCTAGATCGCCGCTAGCATGTCCGCAATATATCTGTCCTATAGGGCTGTGTGGTTTTAATTTCTTTAAAAAAGGATTTTATAGATATACAAATGAGTCTTGTATGTGTCCTTGTGTCTTTAAATGTATAGTCCATGGAATTGCACCATTTTTGGAAATATTTACCCGTTAATGTAACAATTATAGTATTCAGCAAAAATGTTTGCATGAGCTGTCACAGCAAATAATTAAGTTAGACCGGGGAAATCATCTCTTGTTTGGTATGGTTCTTTGGTGGTGCCCCACACATAGAGCTTGATCAGTTTCATCAGTGGGGAAACTAGTTAGCCAGGATTAGCTGAGAAAGAACGGTGTGTAGACTAGTAAGTCACCATGATAAAATTTTAACCATAGTGACATACTAAGATTTTGCAGGGGAAATTTTTCTTTACTTTTTTCAAGATGATCTCTCTGCAAGAGATAGGAAAGGCGGCAGTATCAAACTGCCACAGATGACTACCAGACAAGATATGATTCCTGTGGTCCAACATGATTGGTTGCTGAGTGAACCCAAGTTATTTTTGCTTAGTACTGTAATTGTAATTGTTGCTTTGGCAAGTACCTTTATTTATAGTTTCTAGAACTGAAAAGTTTGGGAAATCTTTACTTCTGTTATATTTGTTTACTTGGTTTTAGCTTTATTTAATTAACTTACATTGTTTACTCACTTATATGGTGCTGACATATTTTGTAGTGATTTACAGACATTAATATTACTCACTGTCCCCACTGGTAGAAGTTTTATGTAGTAGTAGTATGTCTTTGAAGTGTAGAAGGAAAACCATGCAAACACGGGGAGAACATACATACAGAAGTTGTCCTTGGTCAGATTTGATCCCAGGACCCCAGTGCTGCAAGGCACCAGTGCTAACCACTGAGTCAATGCACTGCCCTTAGTATTTTAAAAAAAATTAAAGGTGATCTGTCAGTAGAATCAACCCTATTAAATCAGGAGGATAGCTTGGAAAGCTTGATCCTGCTGATTAAAATGATACCTTTCTTGATAAAATCCATTGCACCATTCATTAGATATGTTAGTTGTAATCAATATGTAAATTAGTGCTTCATTGCTCTGAGGGGCAGGCCCTAGCTGGACCATAGCTCCCCCACTTTCCCTACATAGTTACAACACCTTCCCTTGGCTGACAAAGCCAGACATCCGAATTGTGCTCATGACTGTCCCTGTAATTCCATACACATGCAGTAGATTCTATAATCAGCACATGCACATTGTCTTCAGGTTCCCCTTTTGCTACCACCTCCTTTCTTCTCCCTCTCCTTTCCATAGACGTCTAGTGGATTATGTAATCTACAGCTTCAGTGAGCAGGCAGACCATTTTGGTTTTAACAAGAAGGATTTCTCACACATTTAGAAGAGAAAGTTAGTTTAGAAAAGGGAGTGGAGAAAGCAACTTATAACTGGAGATCAAGGACATTTTCTCTGATAAGATATATTACAAAGTTTCTAATAGTTACCTGTGCTATTTATGTTTGCAAATTTGTGTGAAAGTACAAAAAAAGTTTAGGTTTTAATGGGACTATTTATTCATTGATTGTGTTTGTATTACTGGTTTAATGTTTGGTCACCTAAACCTGAGCTGTGCACTCAGTGTGTCCAAGAAATGTTGCTGAAATGACACATTTGCCAGGGGAAATAGTCCAAAATTCCTTATTGATGTTGTGCTAATCTTATTTGCAGCTACAGGAAACATTTGCAGGGGACAATTTCTGCTAAAAAGAGATCTATAGCTGTTAAATTCTGTGGTTGACAACTTGACATACTTTTTTCCCCTGCACTGTAGATGTTCACTCAATGAGCTCTATAAAAGACCTGAACAGTACAACTGTCTGTGTGTTAGATTGTGTCTGTCTATAACTGAAATTTAGAGAACTATCAGACCACGTTTTATTCGTAATCAATGAAGAAGCCCAGCTAATTCCAATGGACTCACTTACATGCAACTGTAGGAGACATCTATTTCACAGTTATCATCTGTTTTTCACTTAGTAGGAAATGATACAAGATTACATTTATTCTTCATACTTGCATGTGGTTTTAGCTAATTCTCCATCAGTGATTGGTACAGTAGTTCACAATATCCATTTTGCATTGATATCCCAGAGTAGACTACACATGAGAGGTCATTAAGAGGTATCCTGCTGAGGAGATATGTGTTTTATCCCATCCTTTCCCTGTTGACTGCTACTCTCCACTGAAACTATTATCACACTACTGCATCAAGGAAATCTATATGCCAAAACACATGAACTGGTTTGGATACATTACAAAGTGCCACAGTCACTTTATTATATGATCTGCAAAGGTACAAACTCCCAGACCTTACTGGTATAATATTCTGATATTCTACAGTGACATATAAGATTGTAATTCTAGGCTGGATTCCCTAAATACATGTATTGCCTTATTAGTTAGTGATGAAAGGAATTCATTCATTTATTTCTGCAACATGCAGCTGCTGATAACAGCTGATAGGTGGGGGTGCTGGGGTCAATATCTCACCAATATCATATTGATGACTTGTCCTCTGGCTATGTTAGTCAAAGAAAACCCCTTTAAGGCCCACAGGAATTAGCTTTTTTGATAATTAGGCTTCATGCAGCTTGCCAAGTTGTATAGGTCTGTAAAAGGGCAACTAGGCAGTTAGAAAGGCTTAACTGTAACATTGGTTTCATACAGATATAAGAACTTTTTTTTTCTGTTATATTACATATGATTGCCATTTGCTGTATTATGGAGACTATCAGTGAAATTCTCCGACATAAAGGACTGCTTTAACTAAAGGGCACATTGTTTACCTCCACTGGGCACCCTGGAAGTGGGCCACCTGGTGGTAGCACCATATTTAACTGTGTTTGTGTTGTTTAGCATAGCTGATTGTACTATACAAGACTTCATATGTTGCCAAGTTCAGCCATGTGGTTTAGGTCTAAAAGTAATTAGTAAATTTGTGGAACATGACAATGAAAATCTCAATAGATACAGCTAGATGTTTAGAAAATGTTAAAAAAATATTTTCAATTCCATTTCTGGTCATAGAGCATACAGCATTGTGCAAATGTTTTCGGCAGGTGTGGAAAATGGTGCAAAGTAAAAAATAAAACTGTTAATAATTTATTTTTTATCAGTTAACAAAATGCATGGGCAGAAAGGTGACTAAAATATTGCGGCTTGAACCCTAGTTGGTGGCGGAGAATTCACGAAAGTCATCCGGTATGCAGACATTAAATACAGCAGCGTGGGGACCATTTTGAGGCCAAGGCATGTCATCAGGCCTTTTGTTAGTCAAGCGTATCCCCCACTGTCAGTCCCTTCGGGATCCATTCCTCATTCATCTTAATGAAGGTGAGGTAATCAACACTTTTTTGACTGAGGCGACTTCTCTTGTCAGTGACAATGCCTCCTGCTGCACTGAATGTCCTTTCTGACAGGACACTTGAAGCGGGGCAGGCCATAAGTTCTATCGCAAACTGGGATAGCTCAGGCCACAGGTCAAGCCTGCACACCCAGTAGTCAAGGGGTTCATCGCTCCTCAGAGTGTCGATATCTGCAGTTAAGGCAAGGTAGTTGCTACCTGTCGGTCGAGTCGTTTACTGAGGGTGGACTCCGAAGGGCTGTGGCGATGCGTAGGACTGAAAAAGCTCCATCAACAACACATCTGTAAAGCGTCCTGTCCTTGCCGCAGTGGTCATGGTAGGAGGAGGATTACTTTCACCTCTTCCCCAGTTAGATTCCCATTGTGCTGTGACATCCCCCTTATAAGCTGTGTAAAGCATATTTTTTTGTTTGGTTTTGAACTGCTGCATCCTTTCTGACTGTTGGTAATTTGGCAACATTTCCGCAACTTTCTGCTTATACCGGGGGTCTAGTAGCATGGTCACCCAGTACAGGTCTTTCTCCTTCATCCTTTTTATACGAGGGTCCCTTAACAGACATGACAGCATGAAAGACCCCATTTGCACAAGGTTGGATCCCGAGCTACTCATTTCCCATTCCTCGTCCTCACTGATGTCATTGACGGTCTGTTCTTCCCCCCAGCCACATACAAAACGACGGGTCCCAGATAGGTGACAACAACGAGCACCCTGGTGGGATGCCTGCTGTGGTTGGTCTTCTTCCTCCTCAAAGCCTCATTCCTCCTCTGACTCCTCTTCCTCATACTCCTCTTGCAGTATTGCCGCAGGTCCGGCAAGCGAGGATGACAAGGCTGTTTCTGGTGGCGATGGTGACCACAACTCTTCCTCTTCACGCTCATCTACAGCCTAATCCAGCACTCTTCGCAGGGCACGCTCCAGGAAGAAAACAAATGGGATGAGGT
Source organism: Bufo gargarizans (assembly GCF_014858855.1). NCBI lineage: Eukaryota > Metazoa > Chordata > Amphibia > Anura > Bufonidae > Bufo > Bufo gargarizans. The sequence continues at coordinate 313,891,527 of NC_058082.1, read as the reverse complement.
CGCTGATGGTGCCTTCGGTGCGACTGACTAGGTTTGTCACCTCCTCAAAAGGACTGTCCAGTAACGTGGCAAAAAAATTCCCAGCTCCGCAGAGGCTGTCCTAGCACCCTGGTCATACAAATACTCGTTGACGGATTTTTCTTGTTGGAGCAGGCGGTCGAACATTAGAAGTGTTGAATTCCAACATGTCGGACTGTCGCAAATCAAGCACCTCACTGGCATGTTGTTTCGGCGCTGAATGTCTGAAAAGTGCGCCATGGCCGTGTAGGAACGCCTGAAATGGCCACACACCTTCCTGGCCTGCTTAAGGACGTCCTGTAAGCCTGGGTACTTAGACACAAAGCGTTGTACGATGAGATTCAACACATGTGCCATGCACGGCACATGTGACAACTTGCCCAAATTCAATGCTGCCAACAAATTGCTTCCATTGTCACACACCACTTTGCCGATCTCCAGTTAGTGTGGGGTCAGCCACTGCTCCACCTGTGCGTTCAGGGCGGACAGGAGTGCTGGTCCGGTGTGGCTCTCTGCTTTCAGGCAAGTCAGCACCAAGACAGCGTGACACTGTCGTATCCGGGATGTGGAATAGCCCCTAGGGAGCTGGGGGGATTCAGTTGATGTGCAGCCAGATGCCGCAGCAGAAGAGGACTCAACCGAGGAGGTTATGGAAGAGGATGGAGTAGGAGGAGTAGAGGAGGTGGCAGTAGGTCTGCCTGCAAGTCGTGGCGGTGTCACCAACTCCGCTGCAGAGCCACGCATTCCATTCTTGGCAGCCGTCAGCAGGTTGACCCAATGCGCAGTGTAGGTGATATACCTGCCCTAACCGTGCTTTGCAGACCAGGTATCAGTGGTCAGATGGACCCTTGCCCCAACACTGTATGCCAGAGATGCCATGACTTCCTTTTCAATCACTGAGTAGAGGTTTGGGATTGCCTTTTTTGAAAAAAATAGCGACAAATTTTCTGAAGGCCTCAGACTCCACCAGCTGGTATGGTAAAAGCTGGTGGGCTAAGAGTTCCGTCAAGCCAACTGTCAGACGCCAGGCAAGGGGGTGACTCTGTGACATTGGCTTCTTACGCTCAAACATTTCCTTTACAGACACCTGACTGTGGACAGATGAGATGGAACTGCTGAAGGTGAGAGGCGGAGTGGCGTGTGGTTGAGAGGAGGCAAGGAGGACAGCAGTGGTTGACGTGGCTGAAGATGCTGGACCAGGAGGAGGATGGTGGCTTTGAGCTTGTGTGCTGCTTCTACTCGTCATCATGTGTTGATCCCATAGGCGTTTGTGATGTGCGATCATGTGCCTTCGCAAAGCAGTTGTACCTAGGTGGATGTTGGATTTCCCACGACTCAGTTTCTTTTGGCACAGGTTGCAAATGGCATCGCTGTTGTCAGAGGCAGACACACAAAAAAAAATGCCACACTGCTGAGCTTTGCAATGACGGCATTCTGGTGGTGGCAACAGCATGCGTTGATTGGCGTGCTGTCTGGCTGACCCCGGGTGCCGATACATGCTGTCTGACTGTGCCACTAGCAACTTGCGACGACGACCTCTCCCTGCTTCCAACTCATCTCCTCCTTCTCTCTGTTTCCCCTTCAGAACTTACCCCTCTTCTTCTACTTCTCTTCGAGCAGGCACCCACGTGGCATCCACAGACACATCGTCATCATCAACCACTTCACTTGTATCTGACACCTCAGCAAAGGAAGCAGCAGCGGGTACAACATCATCATCATCATACTGTACGTCCATGTGTGCAATGCTGCCTGACTGAGACATATCCCTGTTCTCTACATCCTCTGGCAATAATGGTTGCACATCACTAATTTCATCCAACTGATGTGTAAATAACTCCTCTGAGGGATCAAGTGAAGCAGCTGTGGTGGCTGTGGTGGTAGTGGTGGTGGTGGTGGCAGCGGGCGGGAGAGTGGTAACTTGAGAGCAGGTGACCAAAGCTGAGCTGGAGGAGGATGGTGCGTCAAGGTTCTTAGCGGAAGCTGTTGAAGATTGGGTGTCCTGTGTAAGCCAGTCAACTATTTTTTCCGAATTTTTGGGGTTTAGGGTACGTGGCCTCTGAACACTGGGCATTATTCCAGGGCCAGTGGAAATCACATCACGACGGCCACTGCGGGGTGGCCTGCCTCTGCCTGTCATTTTTTTTTAGATAAGTGGTACAATGCGTGCAAGGTACTGTGCCACCCTATATAAGTGGTGAGCAGTGGGCACAGTACAGTCTGTGTGGGCCGGGCACACACTGGCTTGCAACTGTGATTATATAACTGAAAAATATTAAATATAATATTTTTTATTTGCAAGGTATTTGAGTGAATGACACCCTGTAACGGTATGAGTGGAGGCCTAGCCAGTGGCCACAATACAGTCTGTGTGGGCCTGACACACACAGGCTTGCAACTGTGGTTATATGACAGAAAAATTTTAAATATATTTTTTTTAATCTGCAAGGCATTTGATTTAGTGACACCCTGTAACGGCATAAGTGGAGGCCTAGCCACTAGCCAGTGGCCACAATACAGTCTGTGTGGGCCTGACACACACTGGCTTGCAACTGTGATTATATCACTGAAAAATAATAAATATACATTTTTTTATTTGCAAGGTATTTGAGTGAATGACACCCTGTAATGGTATGAGTGGAGCCTAGCCACTAGCCAGTGGCTACAATACAGTCTATGTGGGCCTTGCAAATGTGATTATATCACAGAAAATATTAAATAGATTTTTTTTTTCTTTGCAAGGTATTTGAGTGAGTGACACCCTGTAACGGTATGAGTGGAGCCTAGCCAGTGGCCACAATACAGTCTGTGTGAGCCTGACACACACGGGCTTGCAAATGTGATTATATCACAGAAAAATATTAAATAGATTAATTTTTTATCTGCAAGATATTTTCTGTCACACCCTGTATGAATGGTGCGCACTGTGCACACAGTGCTGTCTGTGACTGAGCCTGCAGCCTCTCACACACAGGCAGCCAGGCAACTGATATATATATATATATATATATATATATATATAGCAGAAAAAGAGATTTGGCGGCACCAGTCTGTTGGCTCAGGTGCTATGTCCAAAGGAATGAGCTTTTCACCTTCTTATATATGTAGAGAATCGGACAGCACTCCAAGACTTGAAAAAAGTAGAAATCTTTATTCACCCATGTGAAAAATAATTGCGAATTATTTTTCACATGGGTGAATAAAGATTTCTACTTTTTTCAAGTCTTGGAGTGCTGTCCGATTCTCTACATATATATATATATATATATATATATATAATTTTTTTTTTTTTAAAGCACACTGATGCACCAGCCCTAAAAAGGGCTTTTTGGGGTGCTGTCAGGACGCTGTCCTTACAGCAGATGAGTCTGTGGACACAGAACCATGCCTTAGCAAACGCTTTCCCTATTGAATCAGCAGCACTGCCCCTCCTCTCACTGAGAATGCAGTTTCCGAATGAATCTAAAATGCATGCTGTCCAGGAGGTTGGAGGGTCTGGGAGGGAGGGTCTGCTGTTGATTGGCTGGAATGTGTAGATGCCTGTGAGGTACAGGGTCAAAGTTTACTCAATGATGATGTATAGGGGGCGGACCGAACATCGCATTTGTTCGCCCGCCGCGGCGAACGCGAACAAGCTATGTTCGCAGGGAACTATTCGCCAGCGAATAGTTCGACCCATCACTAGTCAAGAACGTTGTTTCAAACATCTTTGAGAACTAACCACAGATTTTCTGTGGAAGTGGGCTTGTTTAAATCATTCTTTCTCTCTGGGCTCACAGGGGGTCATATAATCACTTCCAGAACTTTTTGTTCTTAAAGACATTGACTGTATGTTTGGGGTCCTTGTGCTGCTTCAGAATAAATTTGGAGCCAATAAAATGCCTTGTTGATGGTTTTGCATGATGGATAAGTATCTGCCTGTATTTCTCAGCATTGAGGACACCATTAATCCTAACCAAATCCCCAACTCAATTTGCTGATATGCAGCCCTAAACTTTTAAGATATCTTCACCATGATTCAGTGTTGTCTGCAGACACTCATTATTGTATAGCCCTCCAGCCCTTCGGTAAACAAATTGCCTTGTGTTACAGTCAAATAATTACATTTTGACTCATCAGTCCAGAGCACCTGCTGACATTTTTCTGCACCCTAGTTCCTATGTTTTTGTACCTTGGCCTTGTTCCATGTCGGAGGTATGCCTATTTGTCCACAAATCTTCCATGAAGACCACTTCTGGCCAGGAAGTCTCCAAACAGTAGATGTGCATAGCTGGAGCACACTGATCAGATACTCATTCATTATGCAATGCCATCATGGGGGTTTCTGATTGGCTCCAAATATATTTTGCAGCAGGAAAATTACCCCAAACATATAGGCAATGTCTTTAAGAACTATCCTCAGCCTAAAGAAGAACCAGGAGGCCTAGAAGTGGTAATATGGCCTCACAGAGTCTTTATCTCAACATCATCAATAGTGATAAGCAGCAGGGGCTATATTCGAATTCGCAATATTTTGCGAATATTCGTCATATATTCGCAAATTCAAGATTATTTTCTTGATTGTGAAAAATCGACAATCTAATAAAAAATACAGGGATGGGTCACATTTGCTATATTTTCCAAGCTGCTAGAAGTTTCCTGAGACTGTAGAAAATGGTTGGCATGGCAGAAGATTAAAAATGGCTTTATATGCAGTTAGAATGCTCCAATATGTTCGCAATTGCGCTAATCGGCACTTATAATGCAAATATTTTGGCGTGATATGTGAAACTTCACATTTTAGCAGGTCTGCATGTATGTATGGACAGCAGAACCTATCACACTACTTAACACACTGCACTGCAACAGCTACACTATATCAGGATAAAACCTACACTGACTATCTCCCACTAACTATCTGTATTATATATAAGCTAACTATCTATGTAATGTAGTATGGAACTATCTAACTATCTATGTAATGTAGTATGGAAAGAACAGAGCACAGAGCACAGCAATGACACTGCTGTCTCTTTCAGAACTTTAAAAAACTGTAGAAAATGGCTACTACTTCCGTGAATCCCTGCACTACTACTTCCCAGGTAGGTAGGCTGCTGCGAAGCAGGTTGTCTACCCCGGGCATGTTTGGCTCCCGACCTCCCACTGCTGCCACCCTGCCGTCTATCAGCCATGATTTCAACAAATATAACCACTGACGTGAACTGAGAATATATTTTTCTTTTTGTATTGAAATAGGCCAGAAATTGCTTTCAGCAGAAATAAATGCACCAGTGAAGTCCATATATATTTTTCTTTTTGTACTGAAATAGGACACTAAATGCTTTTGCCACAAATAAGTGCACCAGTGAAGTGCGTATATTTTTTTCTTTCGATAATGAAATAGGACACTAAACACTTTTGCCACAAATAAGTGCACCAGTGAAGTGCCTATATTTTTTTCTTTCGATAATGAAATAGGCCACTAAACACTTTTGCCACAAATAAGTGCACCAGTGAAGTGCGTATATATTTTTCTTTCTGTACTGAAATAGGCCACTAAACGCTTTTGCCACAAATAAGTGCACCAATGAAGTGCTTATATTTTTTTCTTTCGATAATGAAATAGGCCACTAAACACTTTTGCCACAAATAAGTGCACCAGTGAAGTGCGTATATTTTTTTCTTTCTGTACGCTTTCAACACATATTACTGCAGAAGTGAACTGCATATATATTTTTCTTCTTTGGAAAGATATAAGCCACTAAAGGCTTTTCAACATAGCACTTGCACCCGAAGAACAAATTGCTGTAATGACAGAGCTGTATAATGGCTATTTGGATCCCCAAATACAGTGGGATGCGAAAGTTTGGGCAACCTTGTTAATCGTCATGATTTTCCTGTATAAATCGTTGGTTGTTACGATAAAAAATGTCAGTTAAATATATCATATAGGAGACACACACAGTGATATTTGAGAAGTGAAATGAAGTTTATTGGATTTACAGAAAGTGTGCTATAATTGTTTAAACAAAATTAGGCAGGTGCATAAATTTGGGCACCACAAAAAAGAAATGAAATTAATATTTAGTAGATCCTCCTTTTGCAGAAATTACAGCCTTTAAACGCTTCCTGTAGATTCCAATGAGAGTCTGGATTCTGGTTGAAGGTATTTTGGACCATTCCTCTTTACAAAACATCTTTAGTTCATTCAGGTTTGATGGCTTCCGAGCATGGACAGCTCTCTTTAAGTCACACCACAGATTTTCAATTATATTCAGGTCTGGGGACTGAGATGGCCATTCCAGAACGTTGTACTTGTTCCTCTGCATAAATGCCTTAGTGGATTTTGAGCAGTGTTTAGGGTCGTTGTCTTGTTGAAATCCAGCCCTGGTGCAGCTTCAGCTTTGTCACTGATTCCTGTACATTGGTCTCCAGAATCTGCTGATACTGAGTGGAATCCATGCGTCCCTCAACTTTGACAAGATTCCCAGTCCCTGCACTGGCCACACAGCCCCACAGCATGATGGAACCACCACCATATTTTACTGTAGGTAGCAGGTGTTTTTCTTGGAATGCTGTGTTCTTTTTCGTCCATGCATAACGCCCCTTGTTATGGCCAAATTACTCAATTTTAGTTTCATCAGTCCACAGCGCCTTATTCCAAAATGAAGCTGGCTTGTCCAAATGTGCTTTAGCCCACCTCAAGCGGCACTTTTTGTGCTGTGGGCAGAGAAAAGGCTTCCTCTGCATCACTCTCGCATACAGCATCTCCTTGTGTAAAGTGCGCCGAATGGTTGAACGATGCACAGTGACTCTATCTACTGCAAGATGATGTTGTAGGTCTTTGGTGCTGGTCTGTGGGTTGACTCTGACTGTTTTTAAGCAGGCTGTTTGTTAAAGGGGTATTCTCATCTTAATGATCACTGTTAAATCTGTTAATGATTTAACAGTGATCATTCTTCTAAATATATTTAATTAACAAATTTCCACCCCTTAGAAGAAAATAAACCTATACTTACCTGACTGTTGCATTCCGTCTCCCCTGGTTACGGCCAACGCTCTCCTCAGGAATCGCGGTGGCCACGCATACGCAGACGACTTCTTCTCTTCTCCCGGCCGGGCCACTCGCTGTACTGAACGCGCACGCTGAGGCCGCGCATGCGCTATGGTGATTTACTTGTATAGTATACTTGCCAGGAAGAAGTCACCAGGGCGCATGCGTGGCCTCGGCGTGCGCGTTCAGTACAGCGCATGGCCCGACCGGGAGAAGACATCAATCAAGATGGAGCCCGCCCCCTACCGAAACCAGGAAGTGGACAGCGCGCAGGGAGCAGGTAAGTATAAAACTGTGTGTTGATAATACTCCTTTAACACATGCGACCATGCATTTACCCAAAGCTATATAAAAAAATCCTTTGATCCCCGCTATGAAGACGTCCAATGGATTTATACATTTGTGCATTACAGAGGAATTCTCATCTGCTACGTGAACCCGGCAGTTTATCTTATCTAACCCCATCTCGAATGGAGTGAGTACCTCAAATGCATTGTTACTATGACTTTGCCTTCTGATGATTGCAAGCTCCTCTAGTCTTTTCTATGTACATTCATTACAGTTTTATAGCACCAGTGCAGAGACCAGCAATTTTTAGAGAGCAACTAAGTGTTTTATCTGGAGGGGTCATTACTGTAAGCTGTCCTTGCTTATCCAGGCTAAAGGGGCACATTCCCATTTCTTTCTAATTAGATATGAAATAGTCACTAGTTTTTTACTCATTGTTTCCCTTTTCCAATGGCGCCACCTGCTTTTGTCCAGGGTACCCAGCCGTCTCCTTTTTTTCCTCTTTTCTTTTTATTTTGGAAACCTAGATAAGGCAGAATGCTAACAATATATACACACATAAGCCTCTGTATGCAGCTCCCTTGTCATCTAATTAATGAAACGTTGCAGCAGCTCAGTAAACAAAGACCAATGAGGAGCAATAGATCAGCGGCACTAGAGCAACAGGGGATTCAATAGTAGTATTTATTTTGCTATATTATACCATTGCGTAACTTTGTCCCAGTTTTCTTTTCAGTATAAACCCCTTTAAAAAAGAAAGGGGAGAGCTTTTTTTCAAAAATATACAATATATGTTATCTTTACTATGTTTTTGCCTTTAAAGGGCTTTTTTTCTGAAAAAAAATCTCATTTTTTAATTTTGCTGTATTTAATTTTGCATGTATGAAAGAAAATGACATGAGATGTTATTCCAAATACATAACACATGTGGATAAGAATTCCAGAATTAGAAGAACAAGTGGCAATCGATATTCAGAACAAGGCAATACTGTCTTCAAGCATAAAAAATATCTAGATATACCTAATACGGCTGATATACATTCGAATGTTTTGACGGGCAAAAAAGTTAATGATTATATGTAATGACATAATATGTGACAAATTATTTTGTGACACCATTTTCCCATTTCTCTCCATGTATACTAGCTCCTGTCATTAACTTCCTTTCTTTGTATATTCATAAGAATTACAGATTTTCTAAACCCTCTCTGTCTGACCTGCAGTCAGACCACATCTGGACCACATCTCTCCCAGACACTATTCAACTTGTGGTTTAATGTGAGAGCAGTGGCATACACAAAAATCATAGTGCCCCATAGCAAAGGTTAGAATTCCCTCCCCCCCATGTGACTAAATATATAGCCATTACATTTTAATTGTCATTTCTATATTATACTTTTGCAGTTACCCTATAAAAAATACCATACAATACAATGTACAGTACCATACAATGTACTGGTATATATAGACACGTATCTGTAGATGCATGGGAAGAATACTATCAAGGTTCGAGTCAGAGAAAAAGTGAAGATGATGTTCCCCCTGGATTATTTATTTTTATTTATTTCACAAAACTTTTTACCACGCCAACATTTTTAGTGATAATTAATTAATGATTGATGAACATAGTTTACGGTTGGACATATTCTTCACTTAATCCAAAAATCCTACCACTAACCACAGTTAAGCCTTTGGCTTGAATGATAAGGTTTATAACTCCCATACAGGTCCTGTGTTCAAGACCTGGCAGCAACAATATGAGTCCCAGAGTGTGGACTCTGGGACTCATATAAAAGAGAAGGGACTCTGTCATGGTTTGAATCTCTGTGACAATGGCCACACCCATCTGCCTCCCAGTCAAGCTCTTGAACTAATCCCTGCTTACCTCATTTGCATAGCCAATCAGAGGGGGTTTTACAATTTGCCAATTGAAACAGGTGTTCCAACTGTCAATATAAATATATGTGATGCATTTAATAAAGATTTTGGTCAGTTTGAACTCACATACAGCCTGACTGGTGTTAGTTCTGTGAGAATTAAAATGACACGAGCGGTCGTTTGAGGCCGGATCATCAACGGCTGAACCAGCAGATATTGTGGTCACATCAGGGAGTGCCGTGAGAGCAGAATAGAGCAAGAAGGGGCTCGTTACATTGTTGGCAGTGGTGTGATTGGCTCTCCAGTTACTGGGACACGCCAAATCACAACTAGGAATTACAAGCTATGCAGCCTGCAGGAGAGACACGCTGAAAGATTTACTTGAGAGCCGAGGAGGGATCGCTGGAACAAAGAACAAGGCAACCTTGATCAGTGAGTTAGCTGAGATGGATCAGAGGGATGGTGATGCTGGACCTCGGTCCGTGGAAGAGTTGTTTCAGCAACGAGTTAGAGAGCGGTTGGCATTATATGGTGCCAACCCATCCGAGACCGCCATACAGAATGCCATCAGAGACATCCAGCTGCAGGATGAGCGGTAAGAGAGAGAACTAGAGCAACAAGAGAGAGAATTGGAGCGACAACATGAGTGGAGAATGGTGGAAATACGGCGATCAGAGACAGCACTTAGAGATACAGCACCTGTCCGTAAGTTGCCCTTTCGTGCAGTAAGGAAGGAGGGGAGGAAATAGAAGAGTTCCTCCAGGACTTTGAGAGACTGTGCCAGATACATAAAGTGCCATCCCAAGATCAGGTCGCCTTACTGGCGAGTAACCTAACTGGCAAAGCTGCGGATGCATATCGGGCCATGGAGGATGAGGACGCCATGGATTTTAACCAGGTAAAAGAAGCCCTGCTAGCCCGATTTGCCATTACCCCTGAAGCCAGCCAGATTAAGTTTTGAGAATCTCGGAAACAAGGCAACCTAACCTACGTGGAATGGGCACATTGTCTGCTGCGGAACCTCAAGGGCTGGTTCCAGGGAAGCCATGCTCATACCATAGAGGACATCACCCAGCTAGTTCTCTTAGAGCAGTTCTTTGACCACACCCCTCTGATAGTACGGGATTGGGTGCGAGATAAGCGGAGTCCAGAGATATCTGGACTCTCGGAGATCCATTGGAGGCCAGCGCTATCCACTACCGCGGCCCAGTGTACCAACCTCGAGAGTTAGGTGAGCTGTTTAGGCTGATCCCGTCAGGCCGCAGCTGAAGATAATCAGCAACACCATCGTCAGGCAGTATGGGTTAATGGGCAGCCGGGGCTACGATTGCCCTTATTCGGCCTCACATGGTTCTTCAGTCAGCCCGAACCAGCCAGCCTGTGGCAGTCAGGGTAGCAGAGGGCAAGGTGCTGCGGTTATCCACCAACAGAGTTCACCTGGATTGGGGCTCAGGGAAGCAACAAGTGCGAGTAGGGATACTCCGTGAGTTACCCGCGGAAGTACTTTTGGGGAATGACTTGGGGCATTTGACTTCTTTATTTGCACCAGAGACCGCCATGGCCATGACCACCCGACAACAAAGCCACCTACAAGGCAACTCCACTCCTATGGGGACCCAGGTAAGACCAAATCCTCCCACGTTACCCCGACTTGACAACCCCATGTCCTGGGATTCTCCTTCAGACGTTAGGCAAGAAACCCAGAGAGACCCTACTTTAGCGTGCTATCGGGACAGGGCGGGCAAGGATCCAGGGGGATTAGGGGAAGACAGAATAGAGTGGGAGGGAGGGCTTCTTTATCGTTACACTGAAGGGGTGGGCAACAGGAAGCGCGAGGGCCCCCACAAACAGCTAGTCGTACCCCAGAAGTACAGACAGGAGCTATTGAGGCTGGCTCACGATATCCCCTTGGCCGGACATTTAGGGAGGATAGCTAAGACCCGGAGTCGGTTGTCTAGTGCTTTCTTCTGGCCTAGGTTACATGCAGAGGTACGAGAATACTGCCGGACCTGTGAGACTTGCCAGAGGGTAGAAAAGGCGGGGGATCATCCAAAAACCTCTCTGCACCCCATGCTGATAATTAGGGAACCCTTTAGCCGGATAGCTGTCGACAGTATTGGTCCACTGGCCCGCCCCAGTGCCACTGAGAAGAAGTATATTCTTACAGTGGTGGATTACGCCACCTGCTACCCGGAAGCTATTCCCCTATCCAATATCCAGGCTGACACGGTAGCTGATGCCTTACTGCGGGTGTTTACTAGGGTAGGATTTCCCCAGGACATATTGTCTGATCAAGGAAATCAGTTCACTGCCGAGCTGACCCAGCAGCTCTGGCACCTCTGTGGAATTAAAACCCTCCAGAGCGCACCCTACCACCCCCAAACGAATGGTCTGTGCGAGAGATTTAACGGGACCCTAAAACAGCTACTTCGGGCCTTCGTAGAGAGTAGGAAGGATTGGGAGAAATATGTTCCCCACCTACTGTTCGCCTACAGGGGGGTACCTCAAGAGTCCACAGGGTTTTCACCATTTGAGCTGTTGTATGGGCGAAGGGTTAGAGGACCCTTAGACTGAGTGAGGGCCCAGTGGGAAGGGGGAAAGTATCAGGAAGGCCTCCCCATCCTTAGTTACGTCTTGGAACTCAGGGATCGACTGCGGGAACTTACCAAGCTACTCCATGAGAATATGCAATCAGCCCAGAGTCAGCAGAAAGTTTGGTATGATCGATCTGCTCGGAATCGCACTTTTGGTGTCGGACAGATGGTCCTAGTACTAAAACCCCTGAAGCTAAATAAATTACAGGCCTCCTGGCAGGGCCCCTACCAGGTGGTAAAACAGCTGTGCGACACCACCTACGTGGTCACCAGCTGTGCAGACACAAGAATTAGGAGGACATTCCACATCAATATGATGAAGGCCTATCACGAGAGGGCTGAGGCAGTAGCCGCCATATGCGCTCCTGCCACTGGGGACTCTGAATACCTGCCGATGCTGGAGCTTCCTGCAGTCAGTAACCGTCCTGGGGGGGTGGAAGATGTTCAGTTAGGAGATGGGTTAGGACCCCAGGAACAAGAACAGGTCAGGGAATTACTCCAGGACTGGAAAGAGATGTTCTCAACACTCCCTGGATACACTCACTTGGCAGTGCACAAGGTGGAGACCCTCGGGCAGAAGCCCCTGAGACAATCAGCTTATAGGATTCCCGAAGCTGTGCAAGAAGGGATGAGAGCAGAGATTAGGGAGATGCTTGAGTTAGGGGTGATCGAACCATCAGCAAGCCCCTGGGCTTCTGGCACGACCCGATTTTGTGTGGACTATAGGCGACTGAATGACTGTACTGTGACAGACGCCTACCCCATGCCCCGAGTGGACGAATTGTTGGAAAAAACAGCTCAGGGACATTATCTGACGACTATTGACCTGTAATGCCATTCGGGATGAAAAATGCTCTGGCTACCTTCCAACGAATGATAGGTCAACTCCTCGTTGGTCTGCAGGATTTTGCATGCGCATATCTTGATGACATCTCAATCTATAGCCAGACATGGGAGGAGCATCTCAGACACCTGGGCATAGTGCTAGACAGAATCAGAGTTGCAGGCCTGACCCTGAAGCCAGACAAGTGTAATATCGGGATGTCTGCGGTACAATATTTGGGACATAGAGTGGGATGTGGGAAGCAGAGCCCGGAGCCTGCAAAAATCGAGGCCATCCTAAACTGGCCGGTTCCCAGAACCAAGGCCCAGGTACTTGCATTTTTAGGGACAGCCGGGTACTACATAAAGTTTGTACCCCACTATAGTGACATAGCCAAACCACTGATGGACCTGACCAAAAAGAATCTCCCTAGACAGGTCCTGTGGTCCCTGGAGCGTGAAACAGCATTTCAACAGTTGAAAACCACCCTAACACAAGCTCCCATACTGGCGGCACCCGATCCTAACAAACACTTTTGTCGTACATACAGTCGCCTCCATGTTCGGACTGGGAGCCGTACTAAGTCAAGTTGGCGACGACGGGAAGGAGCACCCGGTGGCGTATCTCTTTTACCGTCATGACGGACCACAATCCCTTGATATGACTAAACAGGGTGGCAGGAGAGAATGGCCGATTACTAAGGTGGAGCCTGGCTTTGCAACCCTACAATTTCAACCATACAATATCAGCCAGGGCCTCAAAACAGGAATGCAGACGGATTATCCCGGCAAACGGACCTGGAATCTTAAGACTACTTTTCCAACATCCTCGAGTTGACCCGGTGAGGGTCCCACTGTGGCTGTTGGACTGTTTCCCGGGAGGGGGGGTAATGTCATGGTTTGAATCTCTGTGACAACGGCCACACCCATCTGCCTCCCAGCCAAGCTCTTGAACTAATCCCTGCTTACCTCATTTGCATAGACAATCAGAGGGGGTTTTACAATTTGTCAATTGAAAGAGGTGTTCCAACTGTCAATATAAATATATGTGATGCATTTAATAAAGATTTTCGTCAGTTTGAACTCACATACAGCCTGACTGGTGTTAGTTCTGTGAGAATTAAAACGACACGAGCAGTCGTTTGAGGCCGGATCATCAACGGCTGAACCAGCAGATATTGTGGTTACATCAGGGAGTGCCGTGAGAGCAGAATAGCGCAAGCAGGGGCTCGTTACAGACTCCTTATAGCACAGCTGAGAGCAGCTGGAGGAGGGATTAGACTATGGCTCTACAGAAAAGAGCAGAGACTCTTTACAGTGTCATTAAGGAGGTAGAGGTGTTCTGTTCTTCTGGGCCCACCAACCCAACAGGTCCATTAGTAACCGTATGGTCTGCCACCATTCATGGTATGCTGTTCATTACTAATCTAATGCACACGTTTTTCCCAATTATTCTGCACTCAATACTCCATAATCACAAAGAAAACAGAATGTTTGAAATCTTTATTAATTTATTGAAAAGGAAAAACTTAAATATTACAATGACATAAGTATTCAGACCCTTTACTCAGTACTTAGTTGAAGCACGTTTGGAAGTGATTACAGCCATCAGTCTTCTTGGGTATGATGCCACAAGGTTTGCACACCTAGATTTTGGGATTTTCTGTTATTCTTCTTTGTAAATCCTCCCGAGCTCTTTCAGGTTGGATGAGGACCATCAACGGACAGCCATTTTCAGTTCTCTACAGAGATGTTTGATTGAGTTCATGATAAGAATGTGGCTGGGCCAGTCGAGGACATTCACAGAGTTGTCCCTAAGCTACTCCTGTATTATCTTTGCTGTGTTTCTAGGGTCGTTGTCTTGTTGGAAGGTGAACCTTTAGCCCTGTCTGAGGTCTAGAGTACACTGGATCAGGCTTTTTATTAAGAATATACTTGCATTTTCCTTCAATCAGCTTTCCCTCAACCCTGACCAGTCTCTCCATCCCAGCTGCTAAAAAAACACTCCCACAGCTTGATGCTGCCACCACCAAGCTTCACTGTAGGGATGGTATTAGGCAAGTATACTGAACAGTGCTTGGTTACCTCCAAACATGATGCTTAGAATTTAGGCCAAAACGTTCAGTGTTGTTAAGGTGCCTTTTACAAACCCCAGGTGGACTTTCATGTGTCGTTTACTGAGGAGAGGCTTCTTTCTGGCCTCTATGCCATAAAACTTAGATTGGTGAAGTGCTGCAGTGATGGTATTGCTAATAAAAATAGAGTCTTCTGCCATTTGCAGTTGGAAGAGATGGAGGTAGACTCACATACCACCATGAGTTATGTTTCTCATTCTTTTACCCCAAGACTACATTTTAATTCTTGCAGACAACATGGTTAGATCCCTTGTTTAATGACCATACAAAAATTCTACCATGACATAAGTGAAGAGCTTACTGGTTAATGCAAGTAATCATTTATCTTTACTGTCAGGGGCATATACAGTCATGTGAAAAAATTAGGACACCCTTTGAAAGCATGTGGTTTTTTGTAACATTTTTAATAAAAGGTTATTTCATCTCCGTTTCAACAATACAGAGAGATTAAAGTAATCCAACTAAACAAAGAAAACTGAAGAAAAGTCTTTTCAAGATCTTCTGTAAATGTCATTCTACAAAAATGCCTATTCTAACTGAGGAAAAAGATAGGACACCCTCACATGTATTCCCTCTTAAATTGGCTCAGATCTCACACAGGTATATCACACCAGGTGCACATAATTAGTAGATCGTTACTCTGCATGTTGAATGAGGCTTGCCCTATTTAAACCTCAGACATTTAGTTTGGTGTGCTCCTGACTGTTGAAGTGAGAGTGAGCACCATGGTGAGAGCAAAAGAGCTGTCAGAGGACTTCAGAAAAAAGATTGTAGCAGCCTATGAGTCTGGGAAGGGATTTAAAAAGATCTCAAAAGATTTTGAAATCAGCCATTCCACTGTCCGGAAGATAGTCTACAAGTGGAGGGCTTTCAAAACAACTGCCAACATGCCCAGGACTGGTCGCCCCAGCAAGTTCACCCCAAGAGCAGACCGCAAGATGCTAAAAGAGGTCTCCAAAAACCCTAAAGTGTCATCTCGAGAACTACAGCAGGCTCTGGCTACTGTTGATGTAGAAGTACATGCCTCTACAATCAGAAAGAGACTGTACAAGTTTAACTTGCCATGGGAGGTGTGCAAGGAGGAAACCTTTGCTTTCCAAGAGAAACATCGAGGCCAGACTGACATTTGCCAGAGATAAAGTTGACAAAGACCAGGACTTCTGGAATAATGTTCTTTGGACAGATGAGTCCAAAATTGAATTATTTGGACACAACAGCAGAGGACATGTTTGGCGTAAACCAAACACAGCATTCCAAGAAAAGAACCTCATACCAACTGTGAAGCATGGAGGTGGAAGTGTCATGGTTTGGGGCTGCTTTGCTGCAGCAGGACCTGGTCAGCTCACCATCATAGAATCCACGATGAATTCTACTGTGTATCAGAAGGTGCTTGAAGAACATGTGAGACCATCAGTTAGAAAATTAAAGCTGAGGCGGAACTGGACCATGCAACATGACAATGACCCAAAACATACTAGTAAATCAACCAAAGATTGGCTGAAAAAGAAGAAATGGAGAGTCCTGGAATGGCCAAGTCAAAGTCCAGATTTGAATCCCATTGAGATGCTGTGGGGTGACTTGAAAAGGGCTGTACGTGCAAGAAACCCCTCAAACATCTCACAGCTGAAAAAGTTCTGCATTGAGGAGTGGGGTAAAATTTCCTCAGACCGATGGCGAAGACTGGTAGATGGCTACAAGAACCGTCTCACTGCAGTTATTTCAGCCAAAGGAGGTAACACTCGCTATTAGGGGCAAGGGTGTCCTATCTTTTTCCTCAGTTAGAATAGGCATTTTTGTAGAATGACATTTACAGAAGATCTTGAAAAGACTTTTCTTCAGTTTTCTTTGTTTAGTCGGATTACTTTAATCTCTCTGTATTGTTGAAACGGAGATGAAATAACCTTTTATTAAAAATGTTACAAAAAACCACATGCTTTCAAAGGGTGTCCTAATTTTTTCACATGACTGTACATATATCACTGGACCTCAGTAAAATCTAGTAAGCGCCTCTAGTGAGATTTCTGATGAGTTTACAATTATTCTTTTTTTTTGCTTTGAGTGGAGGAATTTTTAATTACAAAAAAATGCTCCACCTCACCCTCTTTACCTGACTGCTATGCAGGAAAAAGTGGAACTGGTGCTTTATCAACCACTTCCCGACCACCCATAGACTATAAACGTCCTGGGGGTCGGGAATTATCTTTGAATGGACGTTTTTAAACATGAGCTGACAGCAGGGCACCCCATAGAGAAGGCAGGGACCGTTTCTCTGTATCCCTGCCTTCTGAATTGCTGTATACACCAGGCTGAATGAGCGCATGATGATCTAGCCCATCAAGTGAACACCGTAAAAAAAATCTATAAATATTATGCCAAAACACCATTTTTTTTCACCTCGCTCTCCAAAAAACATAATAAAGTCATCAAAAATTCTTATGTATCTGAAAATGGTGCTGATAAAATGTAGTTTGTCCTGCAACAGACAAGCCCTACATTGGCAGAACAATAAAAATGTTATGGATGTTAGTATATAGCGATGCAAAATATAACAGATTTTTTATAAAAATGTATTTTATTATGCAAAAGTAGTAAAACGTGAAAAAAACTATATAAATTTGATATTGCCGTAATCGTGTCGACCTGCAGAATAAAGTTATCATATCATAAATACCACATGGTGAACCTCATAAAAATAAAAAAAACACTGACAGAATTTAAATTTTTGTCCACCTCACCTTCCAAAAAATTTGATAAAAAGTGATCAGAAAGCCAAATGTACCCCAAAATGGTGTCAATAAAAACTACAGCTTCTCTTACAGAAAAAAAGCCCTCAGATAGAAGTCAACAAAAAATTAAATAAGTTATGACTCTTATAATTAATTTCAGCAAAATCCATGTTGGAAAATCAAAATGCAGCTCTTTCACTTTTGAGCCCAAACGGCAGTTTACAACCACAAATGGGATGTTACTGTATTCAGAAGAAAATAGGTAGCAAATTGTGGATTGATATTCTCCTGTTATCCCTCATGAAAAAAAAAAGTTTGGACCTAAAGCACCATTTTCTTGTAAATTTATTTTTTATTTTTTATTTTCACAGCCAAGTATTCTAAATTCTATGAAACACTTGTTGGGTCAAAGTGCTCACTGCCCCCATTAAAAATTCCTTGGGTGGCGTAGTTTCCAAATGTGGCAATTTTTGGGGGCTTTCTACTGTAGGGGTATCTCAGGGTCTCCATTCCAGTAAAATGTGCCCTCCAAAAACAATATGGCACTCCTTGTCTTCTGAGCACTGCCATGTGCCTATACAGCAGTTTACAACCACATATGGGGTATTTATGTAAACTGCAGAATAAGAGCTCGTTCACACAAATGTTTTTGCGTTCTGTATACAGGCCGTTTTTTTAGTTCTGTATACGGTCCATATACGAAACCATTCATTTCAAAGGTTCCGCAACAAAAAAAACGGAATGTACTCAATATGCATTCTGTTTCCGTATTTCCATTTTTCCGTTCCGTTGAAAGATAGAACATGTCCTATTATTGCCCGCAAATCACATTCCATGGCTCCATTCAAGTCAATGGGTCCGCAAAAAATGAATGGAATGCACTCCGTATGTCTTCCGTATCCGTTCTATTTTTGCGGAACCATCTATAGAAAATTTTATGCCTAGCCCAATTTTTTCTTCTATGTAATTACTGTACACTCTATATGTGTATAGAAAAACGGAACAGAAAAACGGAATGGAACCGAAAACACTACTGAAACAAAAAACTGAAAAACGTATCCGCTAAAAATGGCCCGCAAAACACAGAAAAAGCCATACGGTCATGTGAACAAGCCCTAAGGGTAATAAATATTGTTTTGTTGTTATCCTTTGATGTGTTACAGGAAAAAAATAGATTAAGGTACTTTCACAGTTGCGTCAAAGTTTTCCGGTATTGAGTTACGTCCTAGAGGCTCAATACTGGAAAAAAAACTGATAAGTTTTATCCTAATGCATTCTGAATGCAAAGCAATCTGTTCAGGATGCATCGGGATGTCTTCAGTTTAGTCCTTTACCAGTATTTGGATGGAGAAAAAAACGCAGCATGCTGCATTTTTCTCTCCAGCCAAAAATCCTGAACACTTGCCGGAATGCCGGCATTTTTTTCCATTGTAATGTATTAGTGGATTAAAATTGCCGCATTGACTAATCCGGTCTTCCTGTCAGCGCATGTGCAGACCTTTAAAAACGTATAACAAAAACACTGGATCCATCTTTCCAGATGACACCGGAGAGACGTATCCGATACTGCCTGCCGGAATCCAGCAACGCACGTGTGAATGTACCCTAAAATGGAAAATTTGCCCCCAAAAATTGAAATTGAAATTTTGCTTCCATTTTGCTTTAATTCCAGCGGAATACCCAAAGGGTTAACAACATTTCTCAAATCAATTTTGAATAGTTGGAGAGCTGTGCTTCCTAAAATGGGATAGTTTGTGACTGTTTTCTATTTTGTCAGTTACTCAAAGACTTCAGAACTGAATTGGTATTAATAAAAATTGATTTGAAAAAACTTTCATGAAAATTTCAAAAATTGCTTCTAAAATTCTAAACCTTCTAACATTCTCCAAAAATTAAATAATGTTACTAAAATTATGCCAAGATAAGGTAGACATATGGTGATTGTTAATAACTATTTATGAGGTATTTTTCCAAATTTATGGTAAATTTTGGATTATTTTTTAAATAAAGGTCAGTCCTCATGCACACGGCAGTGGAACATGGCCGTGAGCGGTCCATGGTATCTCGGCCTGGCATCCTGCGGAGAGCAGGAGCGCACGGCGTCATTGGTTGCTATGACGCCGTGCACTTCATGCCGCTGCTGCACTACAGTAATACACTGGTATGATTACGAGTGTATTACTGTAGTGCAGCGGCGGCATGAAGTGCACGGCGTCATAGCAACCAATGACGCCGTGCGCTCCTGCTCTCAGCAGGATGCCAGGCCGAGATACCACGGCCGTGTGCATGAGGCCTATCACATATACACTCAAGTTTACCATTAACATGATATACAATCTGCCATGGAAAAAGGGAGGACTTGCATAAGTAAAAGCATTCCAAAGTTATTACCACATAAAGTGACAGATGTTAGATTTGCAACATTAGGCCTGGTCAGGAAGGGGGTAAATGGCCTAGCCTGAAAGAGGTTAATATGGCGCTGATTGTGAACTGACAGACAACTGACAGAAATACACAGATAAATCTCCTCCATCTCTATGGGGCACATTTACTATTAAAAATGCACAAGACTGTGTGCCACATTTATTAAGTTTGTTACACCAATATGGGGGTGTGGCTCCATCATGAAAATCTCGTGGACATTGTCCAAAACCCCTCTATAATTGCAGCAGGAGCTCTGCTATAAAACAATGCCAGGCCTGAATCAAACTAGCTCCAGTACCAGCAGTTTAACCCCTTAGAATCCACTGTTAGCAGTGATTATGGCCTCTAAGTGCTTGACAAACTGAGGGGGCTCCCAGCACTCTACAATGCGAATCAGATCCCACCTTTCATTTTTGACAGCTCCTTTGGAAAATTAAAAGTGGAATCTGATTGGTTGCTATGGGCAACTAAGCCAGTTCCACTTTGCACCAGTTTGATAAATGACCCCATATGTGTCCAAAGCATTGATCAAAGTAAAGTGATCAAAGAATAACTGCTGGGACAAAAAATTGTGGAATTATTTTCAATAAAATGTAATAAAAATTAACACCCCCACACGCACAAAAAAAATAAACAAATTAATTTCTTTATTGTCGAAAAATCTGGGCAGCCGCCCAAATATATACACTGAATCATGCTGAGAGGGTAATAGAGGGTTATGCTAGATTTAAATGACCGTATGTGTTTTTTTCGGTCTGCAAATAGTAGATCCGCCAAAAAAATGGATGAGATCCGCATGGCATATGTTTTTTGGGCGGATCCATTGGAACAAGGCCATGGACATCTGCATAATTGACAAGAATAGGACATGTTCTATATTTTTGTGGATGGAACGAACATATGGATGCAGATAGCACACTCCGTGCTGTCCGCATTTTTTGCGAACCCATTGAAATGAATGGGTCCTCATCCAATCCGCAAAAAAGAAAAACGGACATGGAAACAAAATATGTTTGTGTGAATATAGCCTTACTCTGGGAATGGTGAATGTATATTACCCAGTGAACTTGTGTCTGGATACGTTAGAGCACACACCTGTGGTGAAATAGAGGGATCGAATACACGAATAACCCTCTATACGCCACTAAACCCTCACAAAATCACAGAGGGTTTAGGATAAGGCCTCATACACACGACCACAATTGCGGTCCCCAGAAAAATATTACTGCAATGAAGGAAGAAAAATGTGTGCCAGACACAAAAGACACTATGATGCTGAGTACCCTCCGGTTTTTTTTGCGGACCCATTGAAATGAATGGTTCCGCATACAGTCCGCAAAAAAAAAGAAACGCAAACGGAATGAAAATACGCAAGAATGTGCAAGAGGTCTAAGTGTCAAACAGGCCTAGTCAGCCTTATCGTTCAGTCTAAGTTTACACTGGTTTACTATTAGACTTTATTAGTAAATCAACCCCCATGTCTCTTACTTCCTTTTATAGATGATAAAACTGGCTGCTACAGCCACCACTAGGAGAAGCTCAGTGCATAGGAATTTACACAATTACCATTGAATTCAATAGCAATTGTAAAATGTCTTTGTACTGCGCATCCTCATGTCTATGAGGGGAACCAAAAGATGGAGTTGATCGCCTGGCCTGCCTCAACACAGAATCCGTAGCAGTCGCGTGGTCATTCTCTGTAATAAGGATGAAAACCTGGCTACAACCATTGAGACTTAGGGCTTATTCACACGACCATATGGCTTTTTCAGTGTTTTGTGGGCCGTTTTTAACGGATTTGTTTTTCCGTTTTTTGTTTCAGTAGTGTTTCCGGTTCCATTAAAAAAAAACTGCCCGTATACGAAACGCAAAAAATGTTCGTGTGAATGAGCCCTTAAGAAGATAGGTGATTTATTCTGTACAAAAGAGCAAGTAAGAGAGCTCGATAGGATAGTAGAAGAAGTATTATTGCAATATACATGTGATCAAAATATTCGTGTTTTTAATGTACATTACATTTTCATATGTGGTGGCACCAGGCTCGGACTGGCCCTCCGGGGAGACTGCATTGCTTATGTGAGTCAGAGCCCAAGCTCCCCTCGGCAAGCACTGCTGCCTACCGATGTATATAATACATCAGCAGCGCAGCACTCCCCAGCCACCAGTACTAATTAAATTACACTGGGTGTGCGGAGTGTAGCAAGTAGCGAGATTATCTGGATCTGACATCTTAGTTGCAAGTTGTTGTCCTGTTTCTCTGCAGCAGCTGGGGCCATTTTCTTCCACTGTTGGTCCCACCAATTGACCTCAGCTATGCCCTCACTACATGTGCATGCTTCCTCGCGCCGACACTGCACACAGTAACTAGCAGCATCCCCACTGCCTGCCCATATTAAGTCTTTATAGAGCATGGTGGTAGGGCAGGCAGAAGCCTGGAGGAAAGTTTGTCCCAGGTCACTACACTACGATGTTTGGTTGTCGAACAGCTGTAGCAGTCAAAATAGTTTAGTAGCCATATCCTTACATAGGACTGCAGGTGACATCTGAAACATGATCTGTATTTAGAGAGTTATCACTATGTTATCTGTGGTGCTACATAGGACTGCAAGTGACATTAAGCACATAATCCAAATCACCCAACAGTCCCAGATCTGGAGGAAGAGTCCCAGATATCAATGACCAATATCAACAGTCTCTGCATGTAGAGGATGCAGAGACACTTGAATGCAATGGTGAAGCCAGGAGCCATCTGCTCCCTGCTTCATCAATCATCTCCTCTTACTACAGAGTCCAGCAGGCACAATGTGTGACTGTATTGTTCCTGCTGGGGAGTGTAGGATGAACTACGATGATTCGGGGAATGGGACTAGGTGAGAATTATATTTTTATTTTATTTTATTACCAGTACAAGTAGGGCACTACTATATGGGGTGCATACTGTGAAGTACAGTAGAATGTGGTCATAAATACTGGGAAGGTGGCACAATATGGGCATAACTACCTTGAAGGGGTACAATCTGGACATAACTATTGTGAGGGGGCACAGTGTGGGCATAACTACTGTGTAGGGGCACAGTGTGGGCATAACTACTGTGTGGGACCACAATGCAAGTATAACTAATGTATGAGGCTACTAAGGAAGCATATCTAGTGTTTGGGGGCATTAAGAGGTCATAACTACTCTGAGCGGGCACTAAGGGGGCATAACTACTGTGTGTGGGGGAACTAAAGAGACTGGGTGGGATTGGGCATTGTATTATAATGCATACCTCCCAACCGTCCCAGATTTGGCGGGACATTCCCGGATTGAAATGTAGTGGCCATGTTGGCTTACTGGAGCTCAGCTTCCATTCACTTCAATGGGGCATGAGCAGTAGTAACCCAGCATGACCACTACACTTTGAACTGAGCAGTGTTTCCTGCTGCATTCAAGAGCTAGTTCCATCATTGGAGGCTGCAAGGTATAGCTGATCCGTGATAATGCGAGGTATCAGACCCTCACCGATTGGATATTAATGACCTGGAGCCTGAAAAAACCTTTTTAGTGCACAGTAATGATCAGAGTGATTAATAATTAATTTGCAGTAAAGCTTGCACACTTTCCTCACAGAGGTTGTTAGAAGAAGAGGTCCCACTTATCAGTCTGCTGCTTGGTAGCTGGTTGGACCCTTCTAAACCAGTGACTGCTCACAAAATGTGATTCTGCTAGCCAGCAAGGTGACCAAAACAGCCATTGCAGCCTGTGCAGTTCTGTTGCTTAACTGACATGCGCTCAAGTGCAGTGACCAGGAACGGATACACTGACGCCACTTATGCAGTGGGCCAGGATGTGGGTGGTTAATAGTCTATAGTTTGTTCGTGACGCCAATTGCAGCGTGCGCAGGGTACTATAACAGGGCCCTCCCAAGGTGTTATAACGCACGTCCCAGGTTAGGAATGCCAGAGTGGTGTAATGACCTATAATGTCTCTGTAGGTGGTGATAATTGTGTCAACGGTGTCTCCTACCTGGCTACGGCTGGACTCCTAGGTCACTTGCAATAAATTCTAGTGTAGTGATAGTAGGAGTAATAGAGGAATTTTGCAGACTTTTAGAATAGAACAGGATTGTTCCACTCTGAACGGCCATAACATTAAAACTATCTCTACCAATGATGCTGCCACCTGCTGGTGGACCTGTAAAATTACAAGGAAACAATTACATTTAACATGGTTTTACATGCACATTTGTGGAGACATAATAAAAATTATATCAGATGACAATATAATGGCTCCTACAACATAGTAGCAGGGTAGAGGAGTGTAGTAACACAACTCTGGAGACATTATGTGACAGCATGGCCTGAGTCTCTGAGTGAATTGATTTTACACACGCAAGGAGGGTGGTTAATATGCCTAGAGCATGAAAATACCTTGTCCTGGCCCTAATATGTAAGTGGTCAGCATGTTTTATTCAGAACATCAGATGTCTACATCTTTATCTACTCCTTCTGTGTGTTATTAAATATGCGTGTTCAAACCACTGGATTAGTGCACATAGATGAGGCACTGGAGTTCCATGGAGAAAGAGGTTCTGGCTTCTACATCTTGATTCTTGGAGGTTCTGGTATGCTCAGAACAGGTCCCAAAGATGACCCTGGGCAACTGCACCTTTTGCCCTCCTTATAGTCCATCTTTGAACCATAGTTGATGGTTGTTCTTATCTAATAAGCTTCAATGGAGAATTAATAGTGACCACTGAAATATCACGGAAAAAAAGATACTAAACATTCTGCACGTTATGATAGTAAATATGCAGATGTACATGGCTAAATTTATAAAGTCACAGAAAATAATGCACTAAAACAATAGATGCAAACACAATATAAGGACTAAGCCTTCACTCTAATGATAAAATCTGAGACTCTTAACCAATATATTTTGATCAAAACACATCTATGTCCACCTACCCAGTGCCACAGTGGTCCTACTCCATACCTACCTATGCAGTTGGGCATCTATATTCAGGAGCGCAGATCCTGCACATATAGTGTGCTCCTCCTAGTCACCTCTATGTGCATCCAGCAACCAATGAGAGCAGGAGCAAGTACACCTATATGTACCACCCAATCAAGGTCACCTATTAGATAGGTTGGGCAAAAGTGCACATGAATGCTACTCTCAGATTTTATCATTAGAGTGAGGGCTTAGTCCATATGTTGTGCTTGCATCTATTGTTCTAGTGCATTATTTTCCGTGCCTGACCACTGAAATACACAAATGCTCTTTTTTTTTTCCAGCACGCCGCATGAATTGCCTATTTTTTATGCAGTGGTTGCACAGAAAACAAGCATTTACATCATCAACAATAATTGGTCACCAAAACCAGGAGATCAGTTTGTCTCTTTAAGAAATTATCTCAAAAGGCAAATCCCACATAATCCACATTTTATGAGTAATGTTTTTCTTTCACACACAAAAAATGGAAGAAATAACACAGTAAAGAGTGTTAAATAATGCGAAGTTTATTATTTGTATATGTGTATTTTATATGTGCTGGTTACGTCCCAACACTCACGAAGAGCGCACAGCAGCACTCAGGACAGCAAAAAAAAAACAGTGGAGGTAACCTCTGGGAAACCATGGCTGCTGTACTGCCCTTCCTCCAGGCATACTAAGGGAGGTTACCGCTATAACATACGTTTTGGTGTGTTTGTGTGTGTGCGCGTGTATTGTGATTGTGTGCAATGAAGAGTTTTCAAAGATTTAAATACTGAAAACCTATCCTCTGTATAGGTCATCAGTATCTGATCAGTGGGGGTACAACATCTGGGACCTCCGCCGATCAGTTGTTTCAGAAGACACTGGCACTCTTATGAGTACCTTGGCCTTCTCTCAGCTCACCAAGCACAGCGCCATATGTTTACTTCTATGGGCTGAGGTGACCCTAGGCCACTTGACTGATGAGCATGGCCTCCTTACTTGGCCTACGGAAAGCTGCAATAAGGCTCCAGCGCTACTGCCAGCATCAGTGCCTTCTCAAACAGCTGATCGGTGAGGGTCCCAGGAAAACAAGTCCTCATATGGCTGTGAATGGAAAAATAAAGCAATGTATGGCTCCAGGAAGGCGGAGGTAAACAAGAAAAATGCAAAAACAGAAAATTCTAGGGTCTTGAAAAACCCTATGAATCTAAGTCCCTTTTGTCACCCTAACATTATACTTACCAGAGATGTTTGTCAGTCTGCTATACTGCGTTCCTACTATGACAATAGATGTTCTCCTCCTCAATGGACAATGCAGTTAGAAAGAGAGCAGGGTTCAGGTCTGATCCATGGGCCTTTGATGGTGAATTCTGTATCATTCCTCCTGAATCCGTGTATGGCCCAGCTGTGATGGACTTTCCTCTCTCTCTTCCATGCCCAATGCCCAGGGTCTTGTGCCATGATCTGGAATTAAATATCATATCCATTATTATAATCACTATTGGCTTTTAATAACAGTTTATAGCTTTTATGTTACTAACCAGTTCACAGGTGGCCCGGGTCACCCAAGCTCTAAATCCCATCCGGATGAGCAATAGGTTAAGCAGTTGATGAAGCTGCTCCCTCTGTACAGTCCATCCAAAGGCCCACGGGTAGATCTCCTGTCGAAATGGTTAGTCCTCTTCAAATTGGTTGGCCAAAAACCTGGAAGAAAGAATATGTCAGAAGACAATGAGAAGAACTAGTACTGATATCACTGATAGTAATATTGCATACAAGGTATTTTGTCGGGTTATTACACAATGAATATTAAATATATATACATATTGGTTCATGATAAAAGAAACTCAGAGAAATGGAAAGAAATATGTTCTATATTCTTCAGTAGGCAGTCTTGCTCTTCTGAAGTAACTGAGGACCATGGCCAGGAGATACTAGTAGGATGAGAGGCAGAGTTAGAGGCTGCTGATACATTTCGTATGTAAATATATTATATTATACACTACATATATGTGTTCAGTATGTTCCTTATATTCATATCCACAATTCTACAGCATCTACTGATGACTATAATACCACCAGGTCATGGATTGCAGTGTATCCCCAGCCTGTCTGGGAAGATTTTCTGTCCCTCAACATAATTATACCTTGTTCGAGATCTTAAAGCAGCTATCCCTGATAAGAAATGACTGGATGTTTTCATCTTCTACAAAATAATAAAAATAGGGTTCCCTTACGTCCTACCAGCAGCACAGATGGGGTTAATTGCCCCTGTGGACTGGTAGGACCGGCGAAATTTTAATGAGCCCAAGAACCAATAAACGATCTTCAGCTCCCTGAAAAGAAGGAGATCACCCCCCAGCCCACCGTGTTTTTTTCTGTCCTCTGGACAGGTGGACTGGCATATCGCTCCCCCTCAGGGAGCTGAAGAGTGCTTAGGGGCTCTTTTTTTCCTTAAGCTAAAGCATCGCTTTTTTCCTGCTTTCAGTGCCTTTATTTTAGGCCTGATCGCGGCGATTTTTTGTCGCTGGGGTACCGTCGGGGAAGGGGGTGTCCCCTCCCCTCTTCTTTCATCTCAGCATGCGGTGTCCCATCTCTCCAACCGCATGTGTGCGGCGCTATGGGTGCCGCCATCTTCCGGAAGTGACGCGCACTGGGTGCGCTACGTCACTTCCGGTTTTCCGGAGCGATACGGTGAGGTTGTAAAACTCACCATTTCTATTAACTGTCTCCTTATAAAAGACATCCTGGGACCCAGGATTAAATCTAGGGAGACATTTAGAACAGCTGAGCCATTATAGGCTCTGTTATTTTGCTGGGCTAATTACGATCAAGGAACCGCCCAGGGGGCGGGGCTTCCTCCTTTAAAGCACCCAAGAGCCTGTCAGTCAGTGCTCTGGTTGCATCGCTTTCACAAGTTAGCTCCAGAGTTCCCTGTGCCTTGAGATATTTTCATATTGCTTGGCTTGGGGTTTGTTGTTCCTCTTTTTCACAGCTCTAATTTCTTCTAGTGCTGGTGGGCCCCCTTAAGGTCTTGTTTCTCCACCTCCAGGTATTGTAGGTGTTATGACCTGTTTTTTTCTTTCCAATTACAGACTATGGCTTCCCCTAAGGATCCGGATCAGCAGAAGGCTGGGGCCAAGAGGAAGCATTTGGCGTGTTACGAATGTAACACACCCTTAGATGACGGCTGTCCTTACTCCAGATGTGAGAATTGTCGCACGGCATCCATGGAACCCACGATGCAGGAGATGTTCCAGTGAACAAAAACATACGTGGATGATTCCATTAAGGGAGTGGTACGGCTGCTTAATGAGAGGCTACCAGGTACCTCTCAGACTCCCATGGAGGTGGTCGCACCGGTCGAAAGACCTACCCCCTGTTCTGTGGGGTCTTCTTCCGAGGAAGAAGAATTTACTTCTTGCTTTTTCCCTCCAGAAAAGACGCAGAAGTTACTCAAGTCCATCAGGTCGGGGGACCAGGATGTTGACATGGGGGAGTCTTCCGATCCCGCCGGACGGACACAGCGTGTCTTTAGAGCGGATGAGACCCTCCTCTCTGTGATGCGCACAGAGTGGAGAAAGCCTGAGAAAGGTCCAGTACTCACCAGAAAATTCAAACTTATGTACCCGATGGCTAAACCCTTGGTGGAATCATGGGGTTCCGTTCCCAAGGTGGACATGGCTATAGCCAAGTTGCCCCGGCACACTCTAGTTCCTGCAGACGATGGGTCTAGTCTGCAGGACCCTCTAGACCGGAGGGCAGAGTGCACCCTTAGAAGGAGTTACGCGGCGACTGCTGCCTCCGCAACAATTTCAATTGCGGCCACGGAGGTAGCTGCCTATTTACGCTCCAGGCTCAACCAAATCCAGACGGACGTGGATCAGAGCGTATCAAGAGATGACATCCTGGCAGCCTTCAAGTCAGCCAATCTGGCTATGGACTTTCTGGTCGATTCCACCCAGATGCAGTTGAAGCTGGCCGCCAAAACTATGGCCCTAGTTTCAGCTGCCCGCAAGCCACTTTGGCTGAAACCATGGATCGCTGACAACGCATCCAAGTTCAACCTTTGTGGGCTCCCCTTCGAACCGGATAGGCTGTTCGGGTCCGAATTGGACAAGATAATGGAGGGGCTCTCCGATAAAAAGGGGAAGAGCCTCCCCCAGCAGCCCTTTCGGGGATGCCCCAGACAGGAGAAGAAGCGCGAAGGTCGTCCGGGGCAGCAGTCTAGGCGTAGAGATTGGGGGGGCCGTCTCGTAAATATTCAAGACGCTCCCGTAAACCCACCAGGGAGGCAAAACCCTCCTGACTATGGGCCTCCTCGAGGCTCTTGGATAAGCCCTGCTGCCCCTGCAGTGTCTCCTCTAGATTTTCCCGTACCCCTCTCCCAGATTCTCGTGGGGGGCCGTCTTACCCATTTCAAAGACTCTTGGAGCCGATTGATTGCAGACCCCTGGGTCCAGGACATAGTTTCCGTCGGGTACCGGGTAGATCTCATCTCTCTCCCCCCAGAGAGATTCATCGCCACACGAAATTTCGGGTTTGCCAAACAAGTGGTCCTAGAATCTTACATTCAGGACTATATCTCCAAGGGAGCCCTAGAGGAGGTGCCGGCAGGGGAGAGGGGTCTAGGGATTTATTCACCAGTGTTCCTGGTTCCCAAAAGGACGGGAGATCTCCGGATGATTATCGATTTGAGATTTCTCAATCGATTTATAAGAAAAACAAGGTTTCGCATGGAAACCATAAGGTCAGTCAGCCATATCCTCAACTCTGGGGACGTCATGGCTACTCTGAACCTCAAGGATGCGTACCTTCACATCCCGATCCATTCCGCGTCCCGGAAACTCCTCAGGATCGCGGTCCTGATTTCAGGGGTCCGCAGGCACTTTCAGTTCGCCGCGCTTCCCTTCGGAATCTCATCTGCCCCCTTATCTTCACCAAGGTGGTGGTGTCGGTGGTGGCAGCCTTGAGACTTCAAGGACTGACCATTATTCCTTATCTGGACGATTGGCTTTTCAAAGCCTCTTCAGTTCCGGTCCTTACCCACCATCTTCAGATCGCAATTTCCTTTCTCCTCCGCCAGGGCTGGATTATCAACTGGCAGAAGTCGAATGTGAGCCCATCGACTTCAATCCATTATTTAGGATTCGTGGTCGACTCTGTGGAGATGTCCCTCCGGTTGACTCTAGAAAGGAAAGCGCGGATTCAGGACCTGGCAAAGGTCCTTTATGTCCCTCGTCGAGTCTCTATCCGGACTCTCATGAAGATGCTGGGGCTCATGTCAGCGGCTGCGGACGCAGTCCCTTGGGCACTATGGCACCTCCGTCCTCTTCAGTCGGAGGTCTTACACTTATGGAACGGCAGCCCTGCAGTGCTAGATTCCCTGTGCTCCCTGTCCGGTCAAACCCGGAATTCCCTCAGATGGTGGTTTAGGCTACCAGCAGGGAAGTCTATGACCCAACCAGCTTGGGTCATATTGACTACAGATGCGTCCCTGGTAGGCTGGGGCGCTCACCTGGACGGATCCCCAATACAGGGATCTTGGTCCCCTCTGGAGCGGCGTTTTTCTTCCAATCTTCGCGAGATGCAAGCTGTCCGGCTAGCCCTCCTTCACTTTGCCCCTCAGATTCGGGGCAAAGCGGTGAAAGTCCAGTCAGACAATATGACTGCGGTTCTCTATATAAACAAACAGGGAGGCACAAGGTCATTGCCCCTTCTATCAGAGATCGGGGTGATGCTTCGGTGGGCAGAGTTGAACCTTTCCCATTTATCTGCCGTTCATATTCGAGGCTCCCTCAATATGATAGCGGACCGCTTAAGTCGAGGTTTACCGACCATGGAGTGGTCTCTGCATCCGGAGATCTTCAGGCAGCTAGTTCACAGGTGGGGTATGCCAGAGGTGGATCTCATGGCAACCAGGTTCAACGCCAAGGTGCTGAGGTTCTGTTCCAACCCCCTGGCGATAGATGCTCTGTCGATACCGTGAAGGTTCAGGCTGGCTTACATCTTCCCTCCGTTTTTTATGATACCGAGGGTATTGATGAAAATCCGTCAGGATCAGGCCTCGGTAATAGCCATCATACTGTTTTGGCCCAGGAGATCCTGGTTTACCCAGCTCATTCAGATGAGTCGGGGACAATATTGGAGACTCCCCCGGAGCAGACCCTGGTGTCGTGGGTCACTCACCTCTGCCCAGATCTGCACAGGTTCAACCTGACAGCCTGGAGGTTGATCAGTCCCTTCCCAACATAGAAGGGCTTTCCGAGTCGGTCCTGAGAACGTTGTCGCATTCCCGAGCAGAGTCTACAAAGAAGGCCTACTCCAGGATCATGAGAATCTTCGTGGCATGGTGTGATTCCAAACAGGTGGCGTCCGCAGATCCGCCCCTTCCTGCGATACTACAATTCCTTCAAGATGGATTAGACAGAGGCCTATCTCCAGCTACCTTGAAGGTACAGATTTGTGCCATCTCGGCCTGTCTCAACAGGCCATATTCTCGGGACCCACTCATCAAACGCTTCCTGAAGGGAGCTGAGAGACTAAAGCCTACTATACTGAAACCTTATCACGATCGGCGTAACTGTCACATACGTGACACGGAGGGAGGAACAGAGGGAGGCCCTGCCCTAGTGAGAGGGAAGGTGGTGACCCCTGACTCACCTTGCGTCTGGCACCTGGCTGCCCTGTCGTCCCTAGACGGGTTCCTCACCCGTACGCCGATCACGTGCCTAAAACCCTGGCTTTCCCTAGGATGAGCCCTAGATAGTGAACAGGGCGGTGGGAACACTAGTCCGCACCACTAGCTCTAGAGGAAAACACCAAGGGGAGGACAGACAATACAAACTAAACATATAATCCCAGGTGGGCAACAACAGGAGACAACAAAAGCCCAACAGGGATCCGGAGGATAGCACTCTGGAACAACAACCAGATTCTCAGCTCCAGTGGGTCAGTATAGATGTCCAGGCAGGAAGCTCTATAACTGGCAACAAGAGAAGTGTGAGAGGCGAATATAAGGAGTTTGGGAGTGGCAGACAAGAAACAGCTGAGGAGGAGAAGCTACGGATCCCTGAGTGAGACAAAAAGGATAGCAAGGCAAACACAGAAAACAAACACTAAGAAACACCGTGATCTTTAGGCATAGAGCGCGCAGCCACCCGCTGCGACTTCCTGACCCCGGGTATAACGGAGTCAGACGTGGCTCTTGACACCCTCGTGACAGTACCCCCCCTTTCACGAGGGGCCTCCGGACACTCAGGACCAGGTCTCTCCGGATGAGAGACATGGAAAGCCTGAATCAACCTGTTGGCGTTTACCTCTGACGCTGGAACCCACATTCTTTCCTCGGGACCGTAACCCCTCCAATGCACCAGATACTGAAGAGAGCGGCGGACCCGACGAGAATCAACAATTCTGGATATTTGAAACTCCAGATTACCATCCACAACAACAGGAGGAGGTGGCAGCGGTGATGGTTCTAGAGGTGGAACATACTTCTTGAGCAACGACTTATGGAAGACGTTATGGATCTTAAAAGTCTGAGGTAGCTCCAGGCGAAAAGCCACAGGGTTAATGACGGCTACAATTTTATAAGGACCAATGAACCTAGGACCCAGTTTCCAAGAGGGAACCTTCAACTTAATATTCCTAGTAGACAACCACACATAGTCATTCACTCCTAGGTCCGGACCTGGCGACCGTTTCTTATCGGCCATGCATTTGTATTTACCACTCATATTTTTCAAGTTAGCTTGCACCTTCTGCCATACCGATGAAAGAGATGAAGAAAACCGTTCCTCTTCGGGAACCCCAGAAGACCCCCCCTCTTTGAAAGTACAAAATTGGGGATGAAAACCGTATGCACCAAGAAATGGTGACTTGCCAGTGGATTCCTGACGGCGATTATTTATGGCAAACTCGGCTAACGGTAAATATGATGACCACACCTCTTGGTTTTCAGACGCAAAACACCTTAAATATGTTTCTAGGTTTTGGTTGGTACGCTCAGTCTGTCCATTCGACTGAGGATGGAAAGCTGAGGAAAAGGATAAGTGTACCCCTAAACGGGTACAAAAAGCTTTCCAAAACTTAGAAATAAACTGGGTTCCCCGATCCGAAACCACATCGGAAGGGACCCCGTGAAGCTTCACGATTTCACTGATAAACACCTGAGCAAGAGTCTTAGCATTAGGAAGTGCGGGTAGCGCAATAAAGTGTACCATTTTGCTAAACCTGTCTACTACTACCAAGATAACTGTTTTACCCGCAGACAAAGGTAAGTCAGTGATGAAATCCATTGATAGATGTGTCCATGGTCTATTGGGGATGAAAAGTGGCAATAAAGACCCTGCTGGACGTGTATGAGAGACTTTCGCGCGTGCACAAGTAGAACAAGTAGACACGAAATCTATTACATCCTGACGCAACCTTGGCCACCAAAAACGACGAGACAATAGCTCCAAGGTTGCTTTACTACCTGGGTGCCCAGCAAGTGCCGAATTATGATGTTCCTTCAATAACTCAAGACGCAGGTTTAACGGTACAAACAATTTCTCTGAGGGGCAAGAGGCCGGGGCGTCCCCCTGGGCCTCTAACACCTTTCCCTCTAGAACAGAGTGTACAGCCGAGACAACCACTCCTCTTTGTAAAATAGGTACCGGATCACTAACATTACCCCCTCCAGGGAAACTACGAGACAATGCGTCTGCCTTGGTATTTTTTGCCCCAGGACGATAGGTGATTACAAAGTTAAATCTGGTAAAGAATAGCGACCACCTAGCTTGTCTAGGGGTGAGACGCTTAGCCGATTCTAGGTACAGAAGGTTTTTGTGATCCGTAATTACCGTGACGGGGTGGATTGCTCCCTCTAAGAAGTGACGCCACTCTTCAAACGCCAGTTTAATCGCCAACAGTTCCCTATTTCCAATATCATAGTTCTTTTCTGCTGCAGATAATTTTTTGGAAAAGAAAGCGCAAGGACGCCATTTGCCAGGAGACGGACCCTGAGACAATACAGCCCCCACTCCCACCTCCGACGCATCAACTTCAACAATAAAAGGCTGGGAGACATCAGGTTGAATTAGGAACAGGTGCCGAGGTAAATCTCTCTTTTAGAGAGGAAAATGCAATTTTAGCGGCGTCAGACCATTTAGAAAAATCAGTCCCCTTCCTAGTCATGTCAGTAAGGGGTTTAACGATCACTGAATAATTTTTAATAAACTTTCTGTAGAAATTTGCGAAACCCAAAAACCGTTGTAGAGCTTTAAGGTTCTCAGGAAGATCCCAATCTAAAATTGCCTGGACCTTCCCAGGATCCATACGGAAACCTGAAGCAGATAATAGATATCCCAGGAATTGTATTTCCTGAACGGCGAAGACACATTTTTCAATTTTCGCATATAATTTATTCGTCCGTAGGACCTGCAGTACTTGCCTGACATGTACTTCATGTGTTTTCAGATCAGCCGAATAAATTAAGATATCATCTAGGTATATGACTACAAACCTGCCGATGAGATGACTAAAAATATCATTAACGAAATGTTGGAAGACAGCAGGGGCATTGGTCAGACCGAAAGGCATGACTAAATTTTCGTAATGCCCCTCAGGGGTGTTAAAAGCTGTCTTCCACTCATCCCCTTCCTTGATACGAATCAGATTGTAGGCCCCCCTAAGATCAAGTTTGGAGAACCACCTAGCACCCGCAATCTGATTAAAAAGGTCAGGAATGAGAGGAAGAGGGTATGGGTCTCGGACGGTTATCCGGTTTAGCTCACGGAAATCTAGGCAAGGACGCAGGCCCCCATCTTTCTTTTTAACAAAGAAAAACCCTGCAGCCACGGGTGAAGAAGAGGGTCTGATGTGTCCCTTGGCCAGACTCTCGGAGATATAATCTTTCATGGCTTGTCTCTCGGGACCCGAAAGATTATACAACCTGGACTTGGGTAATTTTGCACCGGGAATCAGGTTAACCGGGCAATCATAAGGACGATGAGGTGGTAGCTTCTGACAACCCTTTTCAGAAAAAACGTCCTCAAAGTCCGAAATAAATGTAGGTAGGGAAGCTATGGAGGCGATTAAGCAATTGTTATTTAAGCAATTCTCTCTGCAATGCTCACTCCACTCCAATATCTCCCTGGCCTGCCAATCCACCACTGGATTGTGCGCTACCAACCAGGGAAGACCCAATACCACAGGAGAGGGAAGGCCCTCCAGAACGTAACATGAAAGACGCTCCTTATGGTGGTCCCCTACCCGAAGATGTAAGTTATGGACAACGTGAGTGAGGTTTCTCTGAGACAGAGGAGCAGAGTCAATAGCGAATATGGGAATGGGTCTCTGCAGCGTACAGAGAGACAAACCCATAGTGCGGGCAAAATGGGCATCTATCAAATTTACCCCTGCACCACTGTCTAGAAAAAAAGAAATAGACTCCGTCTTAACACCAAAAACAATAACCGCTGGCAACACAAATTGAGATGTTCGTATGGAGGAAACGTATACCCCCCGGCTGACATCCTCCGCACAGCCTGGGGTTAGTAGTTTCCGACGGTCTTTTGTTTTTGGGAAAGGAGGGACAGACATTAATGAAATGACCCTTCCCCCCACAGAAAAAACAAGCCCCCCACCTACGGCGAACCTCAGGAGGACGGACCTGACGAGAAGTTCCTCCTAGCTGCATAGGCTCATCCAAGTCAGTACAGACTAACTGCTGCTTGGGAGAGGTTACCGATTGCTCAGGAATTTTCGATCTCTCCCTAAGACGTCTATCTATCCTGATAGAGAGGGACATAACAGCATCAAGGGAAAGGGGGGTCTCATACAGCGCCAGCGCATCCTTAACCCTTTCAGATAACCCAGAGCAGAACTGACTCCTGAGAGCCGGGTCGTTCCACTGAGTATCCGTAGCCCACCTGCGGAACTCTGAGCAATATTCCTCTGCTGGCCGATCTCCCTGTAGGAGTCTCCGTAACTTCGACTCAGCCAGGGCGACACGGTCAGGGTCATCATATATGAGACCCAAAGCCCCAAAAAATCCCTCCACTGACCGGAGAGCCTGGGAACCAGGGGGTAACGAGAACGCCCAGGATTGCGGGTCCCCCTGAAGCAGGGAAATAACAATCCCCACCCGCTGTTCTTCATTACCTGAGGAGTAAGGGCGCAGCT
This sequence comes from Bufo gargarizans, assembly GCF_014858855.1. NCBI lineage: Eukaryota > Metazoa > Chordata > Amphibia > Anura > Bufonidae > Bufo > Bufo gargarizans. The sequence continues at coordinate 313,855,480 of NC_058082.1, read as the reverse complement.
TAAAATATAATTTGCAGGCCTCACGGAACAACACAAATTTGTCTCTTCCCCCAGAGAATCTGTCAGGAAGAACAACCTTGGGTTCTGTAACAACCTGGTTACCCATAGCAACCGCTGGGCTTACGGTCTGCTGCATTTGCTGCTGCTGTTGGAGGACAGACGCCTTCAATCCTGCCACCTCCAAAGACAGGCCTTGAAGCTGTTTTGCCAAAGCAGCAATAGGATCCATATTGGATTCTAAGTAGAGAAAAAAAATATATATATATTTTTTTATTTTTTTTTCTCAAAAAAAAATAAGGGCCAGTTATAATATCACGATCGGCGTAACTGTCACATACGTGACACGGAGGGAGGAAAAGAGGGAGGCCCTGCCCTAGTGAGAGGGAAGGTGGTGACCCCTGACTCACCTTGCGGCTGGCGCCTGGCTGCCCTGTCGTCCCTAGACGGGTTCCTCACCCGTACGCCGATCACGTGCCTAAAACCCTGGCTTTCCCTAGGATGAGCCCTAGATAGTGAACAGGGCGGTGGGAACACTAGTCCGCACCACTAGCTCTAAAGGAAAACACCAAGGGGAGGACAGACAATACAAACTAAACATATAATCCCAGGTGGGCAACAACAGGAGACAACAAAAGCCCAACAGGGATCCGGAGGGTAGCACTCTGGAACAACAACCAGATTCTCAGCTCCAGTGGGTCAGCATAGATGTCCAGGCAGGAAGCTCTATAACTGGCAACAAGAGAAGTGTGAGAGGAGAATATAAGGAGCTTGGGAGTGGCAGACAAGAAACAGCTGAGGAGGAGAAGCTACGGATCCCTGAGTGAGACAAAAAGGATAGCAAGGCAAACACAGAAAACAAACACTAAGAAACACCGTGATCTTTAGACATAGAGCGCGCAGCCACCCGCTGCGACTTCCTGACCCCCGGTATAACGGAGTCAGACGTGGCTCTTGACACCCTCGTGACATGAACAGGATATATATCACAACATACATATATAGTTACACAGTATTAAACAGTACAAGTCAGGGCATGTTAACCCTTTAAAGTGGAATAAAGTAAGGACTTTGCATAGGGGAAATGGGCAAATGTCCACAAATTTCCAGGCTTCAGAGTACCCCTGCTCCAGGGCACTACAGGTGCAGACAGAACATTGGAAAGAAGTCGCAGAGACAGGTCAGTAAGTGATACCAGTGGGAAGGCAGTGACAATGGAACCCCGAGGTTACATGTGGTGACTATCACTAGCCCTACCAGAGATGTTTTTGTAGACAGTGAACTGGCATTGGTATGGGGGCCTTTTTATTTGTACTCCAGAAAGTGGCATCAAAAAGTCGCTATTTTTGGCTTACACTATGCTTGTGCAAGATTTTGTGAGTTTTTAAGGGTTTAGACCCCCGCTTGCCATTAAAAAAAAAAACTGGACAAGCTGAGATGGGAAGTGTGCAGCGATAGCCAGCCTGGAACATTTATTATAAGCTGAAATAGGTTCTAGATTAAGTAGTTTCATCATTGATATCGGAAATGATTCCTTGCAGTCATAGTAGTCAAATGCAAATTAGTCTGAATTCCATAACTACTACATATATTAATATGAATTGATATGCATTAATTCGTTGTCTATTAGAAACAAGCTGTTAGGTCTATGATAGATCAAGGCTAAATCCAAGGATTTTTATTTTTCTCTTCAGTTGGCTGGAGTCTTCCACCCAACTTTATCTGCATGGGATGTTTGTCATTGCCTTCAACTATTAGCATAGTAATACTAAATATCCAGACCTTTAATGCCATTTTCGCTCTCAAGTGTGAAGCAGAACTAACACACTTAGGCGATAAGTACATCAAAGAGAGCATAGCGAAAGCCAAAAATGCCTCCTGTGGTAGTAAACTTCATATGCAAAGGACTACAAGGGCTTTTTTGCAGAGTTTTTGTTTCCCTTTGAAGTAGTTGATGATAACAATGAGAAGGTTCATGCCTCAATGTGACAACTTGACTTTTTAAATATTTGCTTGAACTGTTATCATCTGTTGAGTTATTTTTTATGTTTATATCTATAATGCATTATTGTAATATACACTCACCTAAAGAATTATTAGGAACACCTGTTCTATTTCTCATTAATGCGATTATCTCAACCAATCACATGGCAGTTGCTTCAATGCATGTAGGGTTGTGGTCCTGGTCAAGACAATCTCCTGAACTCCAAACTGAATGTCAGAATGGGAAAGAAAGGTTGGCTACAACAGCAGAAGACCCCACCGGGTACCACTCATCTCCACTACAAATAGGAAAAAGAGGCTACAATTTGCATGAGCTCACCAAAATTGGACTGTTGAAGACTGGAAAAATGTTGCCTTGTCTGATGAGTCTTGATTTCTGTTGAGACATTCAAATGGAGTCCGAATTTGGCGTAAACAGAATGAGAACATGTATCCATCATGCCTTGTTACCACTGTGCAGGCTGGTGGTGGTGGTGTAATGGTGTGGGGGATGTTTTCTGGGCACACTTTAGGCCCCTCTAGTGCCAATTGGCCATCGTTTAAATGCCACGGGCTACCTGAGCATTGATTCTGACCATGTCCATCCCTTCATGACCACCATGTACCCATCCTCTGATGGCTACTTCCAGCAGGATAATGCACCATGTCACAAAGCTCGAATCATTTCAAATTGGTTTCTTGAACATGACAATGAGTTCACTGTACTAAAATGGCCCCCACAGTCACCAGATCTCAACCCAATAGAGCATCTTTGGGATGTGGTGGAACGGGAGCTTCGTGCCCTGGATGTGCATCCCTCAAATCTCCATCAACTGCAAGATGCCATCCTATCAATATGGGCCAATATTTCTAAAGAATGCTATCAGCACCTTGTTGAATCAATGCCACGTAGAATTAAGGCAGTTCTGAAGGCAAAAGGGGGTCCAACACCGTATTAGTATGGTGTTCCTAATCATTCTTTAGGTGAGTGTATGTAATTATACTTATTTTCTCTACATTAAAAAGTTTTCCAGTTTAAAAAAAAATTCCTTGTCTTATACTGTACCATTTGTAGGAATGCTAATTTAATAGAATGTGTTAGGGTACTTTCACATTAGCGGCAGGGGACTCCAGTAGGCTGCATGCAGTACTTTTAGTCCGGCTGCCTCTCGCCGTGCGCTGCCGTGCCGCCCCAGGAACTCCGCCCCCACCCTAATTATAGTCAATGAGGACGGAGCTGCAGTCCGGGGGCACACGTGAACTAGTGACAGGAAGGATCCGACATGCTGTTCACCTGCCGGAACAGCCTGCCGGAATCCCCTGCCGCTAGTGTGAAACTAGCATTACATTGATTTGAGTGGGCACTGTGTAATAGATTATTTCTCCTGTGCTGGCACTTGCAATGTCCACAAAACTTCCTTTCTTCCCTTCCTTCCCCAGGGGCACAACTAAAGGCTCATGGTGCAAGACCTCAGCTTGGGCCTCCCGTTCCCCAAGTGGGACTGGTTGCAATTGTTACCACTATAGCTATGCCACTGTATCTATCCATACAATTGGACAGTCAAGGATGCAATTTCCAGACCGGTGGATGGGATGCAAGAGGAGTTCCATCTGGGCATTTATCTCGCTTATATTCTACCTTTTTTGTCTATTGACCATGGCTGAAACATTCATCTGTTCTTACAATGTGAAGGGTCTGAACGCACCAGCAAAGAGGAGCCAAATTTGTAAATTTTTACCAAAGATCCAGGTAGGAATAGTGTTTCTACAAGAAACATACTTTAGAGCTAAACGTTTACTACAACTCACTCACCTAAGTTACAACCAGTGGTTACAAATTAGCTTCCCATCTTCAGCATCATCTGTGGTTAGTATTGCAATTCCTAAAAATATCCCTTTTGCTGTGCAGTCCACTTGCATTGATCCGGATGAAAGATATTTGTTTCTCAAGGGTGGTATTGGTTCTTAACTTTATACCTTTGGAAACATATATGCCTCAAATGTCATCCAGGCTGACTGGATTCAGAGAATACACAGAGAGCTGTGTTTTTCTGTGCGGAGATTTAAATGCTTCTATCCAACCTCAGCTGGATTCCTCTCTCTACTGTTCATCGCTCCCCAGATCGACCCTAGATAAGATTCAATTGGCACTTTCAGACTCAGCGCTAGTGGACGTTTGGAGAACATTTTACCCTCTGTAAAGGGACTATTCTTTTTTCTCCCACCTTCATCACACCTATCATCGCATACACTACATATTTTTTCCCTATAACCACCCACATCTTTGAAGATCTGCAACGATAGGTGATATTCTGCTATCCGATCATGCTTCAGTTTTTATGGATTATGGTCCGTAAGGTTTCCCCACAACAGATTATAGATGGCACCTTAACTGCACTCTTCTTAGCAAAGAGGTAAACTTAAATTTATAAAACAATCTTGGAGTTGCAGGAAAAGATACAGAGATTGGAACTCACTCATAAACAATGTCAGTCTCAGGAGATATTCGATCAGTTGATGGGTGCTCGCACTGACCATAAGAACCTCCTGAACACTTGCACAGCCAAGATTTTTCTGTCTTCGCAATTCAAATACTACTCCCATGGAGATAATGGTCAGCCCATTGGAACTCAGGCAGGTCACTGATTCCTTTTTAGACTCACCAAGACATTCAGGGTGACCTTGCTTAAGACAGCATATTCCATTCACCTTCCAATACTCGATCTTTGTGACAGGGGACTTTGCCTTTCCCAGACTCACTCCATACTCAGTCCCTCCTTACAGACCTCCATTTTTCAAAAACATCATCTCATTGGGTAAATCAAGAAACTTTTCCACTTTGGCCATACCTACAGAAAGGTATTTTTGGGAAAAATATGTTTTGCATTGTTTAGAACCTAAGAAGAAGATCTCAGCTATATATTCTCAACTGCTCCCAAAAACAAGATCCTCTGAATGTTGGTTCATAGAGAAGTGGGAACGAGATCTTGGGGGGAAAAAATCTCCCTTTATTTTATTCTGCAAGAAAATTCTTATAAAATACTTACCAGATGGCATTACACACTGGTTACATTAACCCTTATTTTTCCTGACTGCGATCCCACCTTCTAGAGATATGGAAGGGAGCGAGGATCCTACTTTCACATATGGTGGCATTGCCCTCAGGTTGCAGATTTTTGGTCCTCTATCTGTAGAACCTTATCTCAGATCTGCGGCACCTAAATTGTGCCTCTTGAGCTTATTCACAGGATTGAAAGCTTCTTCGAATATTAAGACCACCCTATATTGGCGAGGGCTAGAGTGTTGATTGTTTGCCATTGGTAAAAAGGGAGCCTCCCTCGCTTTGGTAATGGCAGGTAAAATATTTTCCGATTTGAACAATTAGCCTATTGGGAATCTCACTCCCCACTTAAGTTTGCATATATCTGGGGTCCCTGGAGAAAATACAGGGGATACTCTTGATTGTACTCAACTCAATTTACCTACCTAGGATAAAGATCCTTCCTTATTGCAGTAATCCTCTGCCACATATCATGTAGGTAACGCCCCCCCCCCCTCTTGTTCCCTCCCCCTTACCCCTTCTTACCCTCAGACTGCCACACCTCACTCCCCTATTTTGGTTATGTGTTTGGTTTCCCTTCACTTTTCCTTTTTTTTCCCTGTCTGTAGATCTTCTAATCTTGCAATAAAATACGTGTGTTTTTTTTTTTGTTTTGTTTTTTAAAAGGATGCAATTCCCTTGTAGGTTTCCAGGTAAAAGGTCCACTAGAAAATCCAATAGCAAAAAAAAAATAGGCAACACTCAAAAACTATTGAAAAGGCTGATGGGCCCACGTAATTTTTCAGCCCAGCACAGTGAGGCCTTTGTCCTCAATTTTTTTCCTATTAGATTATCTATCTACCTATTTATCTATCTATTTATCTATCTATTTATCTATCAAAAAAACAAAAAGCAGCAGCACAGCAGTGGTGAAAATCGATTGCAATCCCTCATGAACTGTAGGCAGCAGAGTCCATAGATAATGTCCAAAAGACAAATATTGAGGAAGCACTCCAACGTGGATAGAGGATGGCAGACACGTTTATTACCCCAGTAGCGACGTTTCAGCCCAGCTCAATGGGGCCTTTGTCAAGAAAACAAATGATGTCAAGTACATCCTTAAATATCCACAGTGATTAATGAAAGCATGATTACATAATTAATTGTTCGTGCTCCAATTAAAGTGTAAATCCATACAAAACATAATTCTGAATTCATCAAAATATTTCTAAAGTGTTACACCATGATTGATTTATCACACATTTCATTCCAGAGAATCTCTGGTGTGTACAGTAATTCAATTCATAAAAGAGCCAATAGTAAATTCACACCTCCTGTGCAAAGTGATTATTGTGCAATTATAGAAACCAGCAATAGCTGTAATAGTTCAAATCAAAACCAAACACCTACTGCATCGTTGGTGGTTCCAATGTCATAGCATCCCCGAACCGCTACTGCGCATGTCCAGGCGTCCCGTGTTGTCTCAATCCAGCACTTGCTGGGACGCACATCATGTGACCAAGGAGCATCATCACGTAGGCCACGTGAGCGCTCCCAAGGTAACACAGGTGTGTCCGGGGGAGGGAGGAGAGAGATCCGCTCAAAATCACCTGACCAGCCCAGTCACATGATCAGGGCACGCACATGTAAACACAAATTAACAATAGAATACAGGATATACTTAAACCGGTGTGGCACAATAAGAATGTGGAGAAAGTATTGATCATGATCAACATATAGATATAGAGTAGATACATCTTACAATTAAATTAAACCTGGATGTAAAACATAAGGGTTCTATTATATGTGCATAATGAACTTACCCAAAAAGGGGAGAACACAAGAGTATGGGAAGAGGGAGAAATCGACCATAGTTGTTGGTCAGACTACTCCCACTAGTGAGATAAGTAGGAGATACCGGGATCGGGTGCGAGAATTCGCCACTATAAGTGGCCAAATTATCAGCACCAGTTATGGTCCCATGAAGAAGGGTACAAATTCATGCCAGTCAACACAAGACCAAATTCTCATCCTAAACTCCCCAAGTAGGACCACAAAGATTCTTCAATGTCAAGTCTTAGTACAAAATGGACCCAAATATCTTTAAAAAATTATACACAAGAATGATCAAACACATCCTAATAGTATAGATATCATTCTAATAATAATTCCTAGTAGGCCAGACCAGTAGAAATATGAATATTATAGATTAACTCATAAGATGGAACCATCAAGCTGTAGTGGTGATTAGTGATGAGCAGCAATATTTGTTTTTGCGATAATTCGTGAATTTTTCTCATAATATTCACAATAAATTTGCGAATTCTAGAAATTGCAATCTCCAGTCAATTTTTTCTCACAAATCGGCACTTATGATGCTCATCTCCCACTATCTGTATTATATATAAGAACTAACTAACAAACTAACTAACTAACTATCGAATGTAATTAAATAAGGATCCAGATGAGTTTACAAAGCACAGAGCACAGCAATGTCACTGCTCTCTCTCTCTCAGAACTGCAAAAAACAGCAGAAAATGGCTGCTGGGGAGTTTCTTATATAATAAGGGATAGGCAACTTTCCTATTGGTTGCTGGGGATGTTTCTAAGCTCTGACAAAGATTGCAGCCTTCTCATTGGCCCACAAGCAAGAAGCAGTAGTATTGATAAAAAAAAAAAAAATACTAGAATATTCGCGATTACAATTATATATCACTATATTCTAGATTTTCGCGAATTCTCAAAGTGCCGATATTCACGCTAAAAATTAGTGATTAGAATATTCGCGATCAACGCTAGTGGTGATGAGATGACAAAGATGATTTCATTCTAAGAAAAAAGGTATACATTTACTGCATAATACACATAATTCAAATACAGTAAAGGTAACGATTAGGGATGAGCGAACTCGAACTGTATAGTTCGGGTTCGTACCGAATTTTGGGGTGTCCGTGACACGGACCCGAACCCGGACATTTTCGTAAAAGTCCGGGTTCGGGTTCGGTGTTCGTCGCTTTTGTGACGCTTTCTTGGCGCTTTTTGAAAGGCTGCAAAGCAGCCAATCAACAAGCGTCATACTACTTGCCCCAAGAGGCCGTCACAGCCATGCCTACTATTGGCATGGCTGTGATTGGCCAGAGCACCATGTGACCCAGCCTCTATTTAAGCTGGAGTCACATAGCGCCGCCCGTCACTCTGCTCTGATTAGCGTAGGGAGAGGTTGCGGATGCGACAGTAGGGCGAGATTAGGCCGATTAACTTCTCCAAAGGACTTGATTAATCGATCGATCTGCAGCTGTGCATCATTGAGCTGCTGAAATTCAATTGCTCACTGTTTTTAGGCTGCCCAGACCGTTTGTCAGTCACTTTTTTCTGGGGTGATCGGCGGCCATTTTGTGTCTTGTGGTGTGCCAGCACAAGCTGCGACCAAGTGCATTTAACCCTCAATGGTGTGGTTGTTTTTTGGCTAAAGCCTACATCAGGGTGTAGCTGTCACACCAAGTGCATTTAACCAGCAATTGTCTGTTAATTTTTTGGCCATATACTAAATCAGGGGCAAGCTGCGCCCGTCACCAAGTGCATTTAACCAGCAATAGTCTGTTCATTTTTTGGCCATATACTACATCAGGGGCAAGCTGCGCCCGTCACCAAGTGCATTTAACCCTCAGTAGTGTGGTTGGTCAAGCTGTCACACCAAGTGCATTTAACCAGCAATAGTGTGGTTATTTTTTGGCCATATCCCAGTCTAATTCTGTCACTAAATCCATACCGGTCACCCAGCGCCTAAATACTAGGCCTCAAATTTATATCCCGCTAAATCTGTTACTGCTGTACTGTTGTGGTGGGGCAAGTTATTTAGTGTCCGTTAAAGCACATTTTTTGTTCAGGGTTGAAATACAATTCCCAATTTAGCAATTTCATAATTTAGTGGTTCCTGCAATATCAGAGCTATTTGAAATCTATCCCTAAAAGGGTATATAATATTCAAGGTGCACATAGGGTCATTCAGAATAACTTCACACACACGCTACTGTGCATTTCTAGGGATGAGCGAACTCGAACTGTATAGTTCGGGTTCGTACCGAATTTTGGGGTGTCCGTGACACGGACCCGAACCCGGACATTTTCGTAAAAGTCCGGGTTCGGGTTCGGTGTTCGTCGCTTTCTTCGCGCTTTTGTGACGCTTTCTTGGCGCTTTTTGAAAGGCTGCAAAGCAGCCAATCAACAAGCGTCATACTACTTGCCCCAAGAGGCCATCACAGCCATGCCTACTATTGGCATGGCTGTGATTGGCCAGAGCACCATGTGACCCAGCCTCTATTTAAGCTGGAGTCACATAGCGCCGCCCGTCACTCTGCTCTGATTAGCGTAGGGAGAGGTTGCTGCTGCGACAGTAGGGCGAGATTAGGCAGATTAACTCCTCCAAAGGACTTGATTAACTGATCGATCTGCAGCTGTGGATCATTGAGCTGCTGATCCTCAATTGCTCACTGTTTTTAGGCTGCCCAGACCGTTTGTCAGTCACATTTTTCTGGGGTGATCGGCGGCCATTTTGTGTCTTGTGGTGCGCCAGCACAAGCTGCGACCAAGTGCATTTAACCCTCAATGGTGTGGTTGTTTTTTGGCTAAAGCCTACATCAGGGTGAAGCTGTCACACCAAGTGCATTTAACCAGCAATAGTCTGTTTATTTTTTGGCCATATACTACATCAGGGGCAAGCTGCGCCCGTCACCAAGTGCATTTAACCCTCAGTAGTGTGGTTGGTCAAGCTGTGACACCAAGTGCATTTAACCAGCAATAGTCTGTTCATTTTTTGGCCATATACTACATCAGGGGCAAGCTGCGCCCATCACCAAGTGCATTTAACCAGCAATAGTGTGGTTATTTTTTTGCCATATCCCAGTCTAATTCTGTCACTAAATCCATACCGGTCACCCAGCGCCTAAATACTAGGCCTCAAATTTATATCCCGCTAAATCTCTCGTTACCGCTGTCCTGTTGTGGCTGGGAAAGTTATTTAGTGTCCGTCAAAGCACATTTTTTGTTCTGGGTTGAAATACAATTCCCAATTTAGCAATTTAAAAATTTAGTGGTTTCTGCTGTATCAGAGCTATTTGAAATCTATCCCTAAAAGGGTAGATCATATTGAAGGTGCACATAGGGACATTCAGAATAACTTCACACACCCGCTACTGTGCATTTCCAAGTCTAATTCTGTCACTAAACCCATACCTGTCACCCAGCGCCTAAATACTAGGCCTCAAATTTATATCCAGCTAAATCTGTCCTTAGTGCTGTAGCTGGGCGAGTTATTTAGTGTCCGTTCAAGCACATTTCTTGTTCTGGGTTGAAATACAATTCCCAATTTAGCAATTTAAAAATTTAGTGGTTTCTGCTGTATCAGAGCTATTTGAAATCTATCCCTAAAAGGGTAGATCATATTGAAGGTGCACATAGGGACATTCAGAATAACTTCACACACCCGCTACTGTGCATTTCCAAGTCTAATTCTGTCACTAAACCCATACCTGTCACCCAGCGCCTAAATACTAGGCCTCAAATTTATATCCAGCTAAATCTGTCCTTAGTGCTGTAGCTGGGCGAGTTATTTAGTGTCCGTTCAAGCACATTTCTTGTTCTGGGTTGAAATACAATTCCCAATTTAGCAATTTAAAAATTTAGTGGTTTCTGCTGTATCAGAGCTATTTGAAATCTATCCCTAAAAGGGTAGATCATATTGAAGGTGCACATAGGGACATTCAGAATAACTTCACACACCCGCTAGTGTGCATTTCCAAGTCTAATTCTGTCACTAAACCCATACCTGTCACCCAGCGCCTAAATACTAGGCCTCAAATTCATATCCAGCTAAATCTGTCCTTAGTGCTGTAGCTGGGCGAGTTATTTAGTGTCCGTTCAAGCACATTTCTTGTTCTGGGTTGAAATACAATTCCCAATTTAGCAATTAAAAAATTTAGTGGTTTCTGCTGTATCAGAGCTATTTGAAATCTATCCCTAAAAGGGTAGATCATATTGAAGGTGCACATAGGGACATTCAGAATAACTTCACACACCCGCTACTGTGCATTTCCAAGTCTAATTCTGTCACTAAACCCATACCTGTCACCCAGCGCCTAAATACTAGGCCTCAAATTTATATCCAGCTAAATCTGTCCTTAGTGCTGTAGCTGGGCGAGTTATTTAGTGTCCGTTCAAGCACATTTCTTGTTCTGGGTTGAAATACAATTCCCAATTTAGCAATTTAAAAATTTAGTGGTTTCTGCTGTATCAGAGCTATTTGAAATCTATCCCTAAAAGGGTAGATCATATTGAAGGTGCACATAGGGACATTCAGAATAACTTCACACACCCGCTACTGTGCAATTCCAAGTCTAATTCTGTCACTAAACCCATACCTGTCACCCAGCGCCTAAATACTAGGCCTCAAATTCATATCCAGCTAAATCTGTCCTTAGTGCTGTAGCTGGGCGAGTTATTTAGTGTCCGTTCAAGCACATTTCTTGTTCTGGGTTGAAATACAATTCCCAATTTAGCAATTTAAAAATTTAGTGGTTTCTGCTGTATCAGAGCTATTTGAAATCTATCCCTAAAAGGGTAGATCATATTGAAGGTGCACATAGGGACATTCAGAATAACTTCACACACCCGCTACTGTGCATTTCCAAGTCTAATTCTGTCACTAAACCCATACCTGTCACCCAGCGCCTAAATACTAGGCCTCAAATTTATATCCAGCTAAATCTGTCCTTAGTGCTGTAGCTGGGCGAGTTATTTAGTGTCCGTTCAAGCACATTTCTTGTTCTGGGTTGAAATACAATTCCCAATTTAGCAATTTAAAAATTTAGTGGTTTCTGCTGTATCAGAGCTATTTGAAATCTATCCCTAAAAGGGTAGATCATATTGAAGGTGCACATAGGGACATTCAGAATAACTTCACACACCCGCTACTGTGCATTTCCAAGTCTAATTCTGTCACTAAACCCATACCTGTCACCCAGCGCCTAAATACTAGGCCTCAAATTTATATCCAGCTAAATCTGTCCTTAGTGCTGTAGCTGGGCGAGTTATTTAGTGTCCGTTCAAGCACATTTCTTGTTCTGGGTTGAAATACAATTCCCAATTTAGCAATTTAAAAATTTAGTGGTTTCTGCTGTATCAGAGCTATTTGAAATCTATCCCTAAAAGGGTAGATCATATTGAAGGTGCACATAGGGACATTCAGAATAACTTCACACACCCGCTACTGTGCATTTCCAAGTCTAATTCTGTCACTAAACCCATACCTGTCACCCAGCGCCTAAATACTAGGCCTCAAATTTATATCCAGCTAAATCTGTCCTTAGTGCTGTAGCTGGGCGAGTTATTTAGTGTCCGTTCAAGCACATTTCTTGTTCTGGGTTGAAATACAATTCCCAATTTAGCAATTTAAAAATTTAGTGGTTTCTGCTGTATCAGAGCTATTTGAAATCTATCCCTAAAAGGGTAGATCATATTGAAGGTGCACATAGGGACATTCAGAATAACTTCACACACCCGCTACTGTGCATTTCCAAGTCTAATTCTGTCACTAAACCCATACCTGTCACCCAGCGCCTAAATACTAGGCCTCAAATTCATATCCAGCTAAATCTGTCGTTAGTGCTGTAGCTGGGCGAGTTATTTAGTGTCCGTTCAAGCACATTTCTTGTTCTGGGTTGAAATACAATTCCCAATTTAGCAATTTCATAATTTAGTGGTTTCTGCTATATCAGAGCTATTTGAAATCTATCCCTAAAAGGGTAGATCATATTGAAGGTGCACATAGGGACATTCAGAATAACTTCACACACCCGCTACTGTGCATTTCCAAGTCTAATTCTGTCACTAAACCCATACCTGTCACCCAGCGCCTAAATACTAGGCCTCAAATTTATATCCAGCTAGATCTGTCCTTAGTGCTGTAGCTGGGCGAGTTATTTAGTGTCCGTTCAAGCACATTTCTTGTTCTGGGTTGAAATACAATTCCCAATTTAGCAATTTAAAAATTTAGTGGTTTCTGCTGTATCAGAGCTATTTGAAATCTATCCCTAAAAGGGTAGATCATATTGAAGGTGCACATAGGGTCATTCAGAATAACTTCACACACACGCTTCTGTGCATTTCCAAGTCTAATTCTGTCACTAAATCCATACCGGTCACCCAGCGCCTAAATACTAGGCCTCAAATTTATATCCCGCTGAATTTGAATACAATACATTGGGCCAAATAATATATTTGTTGTTGTGGTGAACCATAACAATGAGAAAAACATCTAGTAAGGGACGCGGACGTGGACATGGTCGTGGTGGTGTTAGTGGACCCTCTGGTGCTGGGAGAGGACGTGGCCGTTCTGCCACATCCACACGTCCTAGTGTACCAACTACCTCAGGTCCCAGTAGCCGCCAGAATTTACAGCGATATATGGTGGGGCCCAATGCCGTTCTAAGGATGGTAAGGCCTGAGCAGGTACAGGCATTAGTCAATTGGGTGGCCGACAGTGGATCCAGCACGTTCACATTATCTCCCACCCAGTCTTCTGCAGAAAGCGCACAGATGGCGCCTGAAAACCAACCCCATCAGTCTGTCACATCACCCCCATGCATACCAGGGAAACTGTCTCAGCCTCAAGTTATGCAGCAGTCTCTTATGCTGTTTGAAGACTCCGCTGGCAGGGTTTCCCAAGGGCATCCACCTAGCCCTTCCCCAGCGGTGAAAGACATAGAATGCACTGACGCACAACCACTTATGTTTCCTGATGATGAGGACATGGGAATACCACCTCAGCATGTCTCTGATGATGACGAAACACAGGTGCCAACTGCTGCGTCTTTCTGCAGTGTGCAGACTGAACAGGAGGTCAGGGATCAAGACTGGGTGGAAGACGATGCAGGGGACGATGAGGTCCTAGACCCCACATGGAATGAAGGTCGTGCCACTGACTTTCACAGTTCGGAGGAAGAGGCAGTGGTGAGACCGAGCCAACAGCGTAGCAAAAGAGGGAGCAGTGGGCAAAAGCAGAACACCCGCCGCCAAGAGACTCCGCCTGCTACTGACCGCCGCCATCTGGGACCGAGCACCCCAAAGGCAGCTTCAAGGAGTTCCCTGGCATGGCACTTCTTCAAACAATGTGCTGACGACAAGACCCGAGTGGTTTGCACGCTGTGCCATCAGAGCCTGAAGCGAGGCATTAACGTTCTGAACCTGAGCACAACCTGCATGACCAGGCACCTGCATGCAAAGCATGAACTGCAGTGGAGTAAACACCTTAAAACCAAGAAAGTCACTCAGGCTCCCCCTGCTACCTCTTCTGCTGCTGCCGCCTCGGCCTATTCTGCTGCTGCCGCCTCGGCCTCTTCCTCCGCCTCTGGAGGAACGTTGGCACCTGCCGCCCAGCAAACAGGGGATGTACCACCAACACCACCACCACCACCTCCGTCACCAAGCGTCTCAACCATGTCACACGCCAGCGTTCAGCTCTCCATCTCACAAACATTTGATAGAAAGCGTAAATTCCCACCTAGCCACCCTCGATCCCTGGCCCTGAATGCCAGCATTTCTAAACTACTGGCCTATGAAATGCTGTCATTTAGGCTGGTGGACACAGACAGCTTCAAACAGCTCATGTCGCTTGCTGTCCCACAGTATGTTGTTCCCAGCCGGCACTACTTCTCCAAGAGAGCCGTGCCTTCCCTGCACAACCAAGTATCCGATAAAATCAAGTGTGCACTGCGCAACGCCATCTGTAGCAAGGTCCACCTAACCACAGATACGTGGACCAGTAAGCACGGCCAGGGACGCTATATCTCCCTAACTGCACACTGGGTAAATGTAGTGGCAGCTGGGCCCCAGGCGGAGAGCTGTTTGGCGCACGTCCTTCCGCCGCCAAGGATCGCAGGGCAACATTCTTTGCCTCCTGTTGCCACCTCCTCCTTCTCGGCTTCCTCCTCCTCTTCTTCCACCTGCTCATCCAGTCAGCCACACACCTTCACCACCAACTTCAGCACAGCCCGGGGTAAACGTCAGCAGGCCATTCTGAAACTCATATGTTTGGGGGACAGGCCCCACACCGCACAGGAGTTGTGGCGGGGTATTGAACAACAGACCGACGAGTGGTTGCTGCCGGTGAGCCTCAAGCCCGGCCTGGTGGTGTGTGATAATGGGCGAAATCTCGTTGCAGCTCTGGGACTAGCCAATTTGACGCACATCCCTTGCTTGGCGCATGTGCTGAATTTGGTGGTGCAGAAGTTCATTCACAACTACCCCGACATGTCAGAGCTGCTGCATAAAGTGCGGGCCGTCTGTTCGCGCTTCCGGCGTTCACATCCTGCTGCTGCTCGCCTGTCTGCGCTACAGCGTAACTTCGGCCTTCCCGCTCACCGCCTCATATGCGACGTGCCCACCAGGTGGAACTCCACCTTGCACATGCTGGACAGACTGTGCGAGCAGCAGCAGGCCATAGTGGAGTTTCAGCTGCAGCACGCACGGGTCAGTCGCACTACAGAACAGCACCACTTCACCACCAATGACTGGGCCTCCATGCGAGACCTGTGTGCCCTGTTGCGCTGTTTCGAGTACTCCACCAACATGGCCAGTGGCGATGACACCGTTATCAGCGTTACAATACCACTTCTATGTCTCCTTGAGAAAACACTTAGGGCGATGATGGAAGAGGAGGTGGCCCAGGAGGAGGAGGAGGAAGAGGGGTCATTTTTAGCACTTTCAGGCCAGTCTCTTCGAAGTGACTCAGAGGGAGGTTTTTGGCAACAGCAGAGGCCAGGTACAAATGTGGCCAGCCAGGGCCCACTACTGGAGGACGAGGAGGACGAGGATGAGGAGGAGGTGGAGGAGGATGAGGATGAAGCATGGTCACAGCGGGGTGGCACCCAACGCAGCTCGGGTCCATCACTGGTGCGTGGCTGGGGGGAAAGGCAGGACGATGACGATACGCCTCCCACAGAGGACAGCTTGTCCTTACCCCTGGGCAGCCTGGCACACATGAGCGACTACATGCTGCAGTGCCTGCGCAACGACAGCAGAGTTGCCCACATTTTAACCTGTGCGGACTACTGGGTTGCCACCCTGCTGGATCCACGCTACAAAGACAATGTGCCCACCTTACTTCCTGCACTGGAGCGTGATAGGAAGATGCGCGAGTACAAGCGCACGTTGGTAGACGCGCTACTGAGAGCATTCCCAAATGTCACAGGGGAACAAGTGGAAGCCCAAGGCCAAGGCAGAGGAGGAGCAAGAGGTCGCCAAGGCAGCTGTGTCACGGCCAGCTCCTCTGAGGGCAGGGTTAGCATGGCAGAGATGTGGAAAACTTTTGTCAACACGCCACAGCTAACTGCACCACCACCTGATACGCAACGTGTTAGCAGGAGGCAACATTTCTAATGTGGTGGAACAGTACGTGTGCACACCCCTCCACGTACTGACTGATGGTTCGGCCCCATTCAACTTCTGGGTCTCTAAATTGTCCACGTGGCCAGAGCTAGCCTTTTATGCCTTGGAGGTGCTGGCCTGCCCGGCAGCCAGCGTTTTGTCTGAACGTGTATTCAGCACGGCAGGGGGCGTCATTACAGACAAACGCAGCCGCCTGTCTACAGCCAATGTGGACAAGCTGACGTTCATAAAAATGAACCAGGCATGGATCCCACAGGACCTGTCCGTCCCTTGTCCAGATTAGACATTAACTACCTCCCCATAACCATATATTATTGGACTCCAGGGCACTTCCTCATTCAATCCTATTTTTATTTTCATTTTATCATTATATTGCGAGGCTACCCAAAGTTGAATGAACCTCTCCTCTGCCTGTGTGCTAGGCCTAAATATATGCCAATGGACTGTTGCAGTGGTGGCTGACATGAAGCCTGATTCTCTGCTATGACATGCAGACTAATTCTCTGCTGACATGAAGCCAGATTGTCTGTTACGGGACCTCTCTCCTCTGCCTGGGTGCTGGGCCTAAATTTATGACAATGGACTGTTGCAGTGGTGGCTGACGTGAAGCCTGATTCTCTGCTATGACATGCAGACTGATTCTCTGCTGACATGAAGCCAGATCCTCTGTTACGGGACCTCTCTCCTCTGCCTGGGTGCTGGGCCTAAATTTATGAAAATGGACTGTTGCAGTGGTGGCTGACGTGAAGCCTCATTCTCTGCTATGACATGCAGACTGATTCTCTGCTGACATGAAGCCAGATTCTCTGTTACGGGACCTCCCTCCTCTGCCTGGGTGCTGGGCCTAAATATATGCCAATGGACTGTTGCAGTGGTGGCTGACGTGAAGCCTCATTCTCTGCTATGACATGCAGACTGATTCTCTGCTGACATGAAGCCAGATTCTCTGTTACGGGACCTCTCTCCTCTGCCTGTGTGTGTGCTGGGCCTAAATATATGCCAATGGACTGTTGCAGTGGTGGCTGACGTGAAGCCTCATTCTCTGCTATGACATGCAGACTGATTCTCTGCTGACATGAAGCCATATTCTCTGTTACGGGACCTCTCTCCTCTGCCTGTGTGTGTGCTGGGCCTAAATATATGCCAATGGACTGTTGCAGTGGTGGCTGACGTGAAGCCTCATTCTCTGCTATGACATGCAGACTAATTCTCTGCTGACATGAAGACAGATTCTCTGTTACGGGACCTCTCTCCTCTGCCTGTGTGTGTGCTGGGCCTAAATATATGCCAATGGACTGTTGCAGTGGTGGCTGACGTGAAGCCTCATTCTCTGCTATGACATGCAGACTGATTCTCTGCTGACATGAAGCCAGATTCTCTGTTACGGGACCTCTCTCCTCTGCCTGTGTGTGTGCTGGGCCTAAATATATGCCAATGGACTGTTGCAGTGGTGGCTGACGTGAAGCCTCATTCTCTGCTATGACATGCAGACTAATTCTCTGCTGACATGAAGACAGATTCTCTGTTACGGGACCTCTCTCCTCTGCCTGTGTGTGTGCTGGGCCTAAATATATGCCAATGGACTGTTGCAGTGGTGGCTGACGTGAAGCCTCATTCTCTGCTATGACATGCAGACTAATTCTCTGCTGACATGAAGCCAGATCCTCTGTTACGGGACCTCTCTCCTCTGCCTGGGTGCTGGGCCTAAATTTATGAAAATGGACTGTTGCAGTGGTGGCTGACGTGAAGCCTCATTCTCTGCTATGACATGCAGACTGATTCTCTGCTGACATGAAGCCAGATTCTCTGTTACGGGACCTCCCTCCTCTGCCTGGGTGCTGGGCCTAAATATATGCCAATGGACTGTTGCAGTGGTGGCTGACGTGAAGCCTCATTCTCTGCTATGACATGCAGACTGATTCTCTGCTGACATGAAGCCAGATTCTCTGTTACGGGACCTCTCTCCTCTGCCTGTGTGTGTGCTGGGCCTAAATATATGCCAATGGACTGTTGCAGTGGTGGCTGACGTGAAGCCTCATTCTCTGCTATGACATGCAGACTGATTCTCTGCTGACATGAAGCCAGATTCTCTGTTACGGGACCTCCCTCCTCTGCCTGGGTGCTGGGCCTAAATATATGCCAATGGACTGTTGCAGTGGTGGCTGACGTGAAGCCTCATTCTCTACTATGACATGCAGACTGATTCTCTGCTGACATGAAGCCAGATTCTGTGTTATGGGACCCCTCTCCTCTGCCTGGGTGCCAGGACCTAAATTTATGACAATGGACTGTTAGGCTACATGCACACGTTCAGGATTCATGTGCGGAGAATCCGCACTGAAACCGCAGGTGTTCACAGTCAAATCCGTGCGGTCAATCCGCATTAATTGGTGCGGATTTGCATGCGGATTTTTTCAACATCTCTCTAGAACAAAAATACACCCTTTTTTAACATCATTTCCTGTGACAACATTTGAGAATCGGATTTGAGAATTACTGTACGTTGAAATCGTGATGCGATTAATTTAACACGAAATAATCGCATGGCGATTTCAACTTAGTACTGCTATATTCCATATTCGCCGAATATGGAATATAGCAGTACTAATGGAGCGTCCCCATCACCATGGGAACGTCTCCATATACTAGAGTGTACTGTCGGATTTGAGAATTACGTTGAAATCTCAATTCGATTAATTCAAGTTATAATAATCGAATTGCGATTTCAACTTAAGCACTGTTATGTTCCATATTCGTTAATTCTAGCCTACTATGGAATATAGCAGTGCTAAGTTGAAATCGCCATGCGATTATTTCGTGTTAAATTAATCGCATCGCGATTTCAACGTACAGTAATTCTCAAATCCGACAGTACATTCTAGTATATGGAGACGTATATTGCATCTCCATATACTATATGTAGTATATTGCTTCCTTCTCTTGCTGCAATGAACAGACACAAAATGGTGGCTGATTTTCCTCCCCTTATTACATTATTCTCTGCTATGGGACCTCTCTCCAATTGATATTGGTTAATTTTTATTTATTTAATTTTTATTTTTATTCATTTCCCTATCCACATTTGTTTGCAGGGGATTTACCTACATGTTGCTGCCTTTTGCAGCCCTCTAGCTCTTTCCTGGGCTGTTTTACAGCCTTTTTAGTGCCGAAAAGTTCGGGTCCCCATTGACTTCAATGGGGTTCGGGACGAAGTTCGGATCGGGTTCGGATCCCGAACCCGAACATTTCCGGGATGTTCGGCCGAACTTCTCGAACCCGAACATCCAGGTGTTCGCTCAACTCTATGCATTTCCAAGTCTAATTCTGTCAGTAAATCCATACCGGTCACCCAGTGCCTAAATACTAGGCCTCAAATTTATATCCCGCTGAATTTGAATACAATACATTGGGCCAAATAATATTTTTGTTGTTGTGGTGAACGATAACAATAAGGAAAACATCTAGTAAGGGACGCGGACGTGGACATGGTCGTGGTGGTGTTAGTGGACCCTCTGGTGCTGGGAGAGGACGTGGCCGTTCTGCCACATCCACACGTCCTAGTGTACCAACTACCTCAGGTCCCAGTAGCCGCCAGAATTTACAGCGATATATGGTGGGGCCCAATGCCGTTCTAAGGATGGTAAGGCCTGAGCAGGTACAGGCATTAGTCAATTGGGTGGCCGACAGTGGATCCAGCACGTTCACATTATCTCCCACTCAGTCTTCTGCAGAAAGCGCACAGATGGCGCCTGAAAACCAACCCCATCAGTCCCCATGCACTGACGCACAACCACTTATGTTTCCTGATGATGAGGACATGGGAATACCACCTCAGCATGTCTCTGATGATGACGAAACACAGGTGCCAACTGCTGCGTCTTTCTGCAGTGTGCAGACTGAACAGGAGGTCAGGGATCAAGACTGGGTGGAAGACGATGCAGGGGACGATGAGGTCCTAGACCCCACATGGAATGAAGGTCGTGCCACTGACTTTCACAGTTCGGAGGAAGAGGCAGTGGTGAGACCGAGCCAACAGCGTAGCAAAAGAGGGAGCAGTGGGCAAAAGCAGAACACCCGCCGCCAAGAGACTCCGCCTGCTACTGACCGCCGCCATCTGGGACCGAGCACCCCAAAGGCAGCTTCAAGGAGTTCCCTGGCATGGCACTTCTTCAAACAATGTGCTGACGACAAGACCCGAGTGGTTTGCACGCTGTGCCATCAGAGCCTGAAGCGAGGCATTAACGTTCTGAACCTGAGCACAACCTGCATGACCAGGCACCTGCATGCAAAGCATGAACTGCAGTGGAGTAAACACCTTAAAACCAAGGAAGTCACTCAGGCTCCCCCTGCTACCTCTTCTGCTGCTGCCGCCTCGGCCTCTTCCTCTGCCTCTGGAGGAACGTTGGCACCTGCCGCCCAGCAAACAGGGGATGTACCACCAACACCACCACCTCCGTCACCAAGCGTCTCAACCATGTCACACGCCAGCGTTCAGCTCTCCATCTTACAAACATTTGAGAGAAAGCATAAATTCCCACCTAGCCACCCTCGATCCCTGGCCCTGAATGCCAGCATTTCTAAACTACTGGCCTATGAAATGCTGTCATTTAGGCTGGTGGACACAGACAGCTTCAAACAGCTCATGTCGCTTGCTGTCCCACAGTATGTTGTTCCCAGCCGCCACTACTTCTCCAAGAGAGCCGTGCCTTCCCTGCACAACCAAGTATCCGATAAAATCAAGTGTGCACTGCGCAATGCCATCTGTAGCAAGGTCCACCTAACCACAGATACATGGACCAGTAAGCACGGCCAGGGACGCTATATCTCCCTAACTGCACACTGGGTAAATGTAGTGGCAGCTGGGCCCCAGGCGGAGAGCTGTTTGGCGCACGTCCTTCCGCCGCCAAGGATCGCAGGGCAACATTCTTTGCCTCCTGTTGCCACCTCCTCCTTCTCGGCTTCCTCCTCCTCTTCTTCCACCTGCTCATCCAGTCAGCCACACACCTTCACCACCAACTTCAGCACAGCCCGGGGTAAACGTCAGCAGGCCATTCTGAAACTCATATGTTTGGGGGACAGGCCCCACACCGCACAGGAGTTGTGGCGGGGTATAGAACAACAGACAGACAAGTGGTTGCTGCCGGTGAGCCTCAAGCCCGGCCTGGTGGTGTGCGATAATGGGCGAAATCTCGTTGCAGCTCTGGGACTAGCCAATTTGACGCACATCCCTTGCTTGGCGCATGTGCTGAATTTGGTGGTGCAGAAGTTCATTCACAACTACCCCGACATGTCAGAGCTGCTGCATAAAGTGCGGGCCGTCTGTTCGCGCTTCCGGCGTTCACATCCTGCTGCTGCTCGCCTGTCTGCGCTACAGCGTAACTTCGGCCTTCCCGCTCACCGCCTCATATGCGACGTGCCCACCAGGTGGAACTCCACCTTGCACATGCTGGACAGACTGTGCGAGCAGCAGCAGGCCATAGTGGAGTTTCAGCTGCAGCACGCACGGGTCAGTCGAACTACAGAACAGTACCACTTCACCACCAATGACTGGGCCTCCATGCGAGACCTGTGTGCCCTGTTGCGCTGTTTCAAGTACTCCACCAACATGGCCAGTGGCGATGACGCCGTTATCAGCGTTACAATACCACTTCTATGTCTCCTTGAGAAAACACTTAGGGCGATGATGCAAGAGGAGGTGGCCCAGGAGGAGGAGGAGGAGGAAGAGGTGTCATTTTTAGCACTTTCAGGCCAGTCTCTTCGAAGTGACTCAGAGGGAGGTTTTTTGCAACAGCAGAGGCCAGGTACAAATGTGGCCAGACAGGGCCCACTACTGGAGGACGAGGAGGACGAGGATGAGGAGGAGGTGGAGGAGGATGAGGATGAAGCATGGTCACAGCGGGGTGGCGACAATGACGATACGCCTCCCACAGAGGACAGCTTGTCCTTACCCCTGGGCAGCCTGGCACACATGAGCGACTACATGCTGCAGTGCCTGCGCAACGACAGCAGAGTTGCCCACATTTTAACCTGTGCGGACTACTGGGTTGCCACCCTGCTGGATCCACGCTACAAAGACAATGTGCCCACCTTACTTCCTGCACTGGAGCGTGATAGGAAGATGCGCGAGTACAAGCGCACGTTGGTAGACGCGCTACTGAGAGCATTCCCAAATGTCACAGGGGAACAAGTGGAAGCCCAAGGCCAAGGCAAAGGAGGAGCAAGAGGTCGCCAAGGCAGCTGTGTCACGGCCAGCTCCTCTGAGGGCAGAGTTAGCATGGCAGAGATGTGGAAAACTTTTGTCAACACGCCACAGCTAACTGCACCACCACCTGATACGCAACGTGTTAGCAGGAGGCAACATTTCACTAACATGGTGGAACAGTACGTGTGCACACCCCTCCACGTACTGACTGATGGTTCGGCCCCATTCAACTTCTGGGTCTCTAAATTGTCCACGTGGCCAGAGCTAGCCTTTTATGCCTTGGAGGTGCTGGCCTGCCCGGCGGCCAGCGTTTTGTCTGAACGTGTATTCAGCACGGCAGGGGGCGTCATTACAGACAAACGCAGCCGCCTGTCTACAGCCAATGTGGACAAGCTGACGTTCATAAAAATGAACCAGGCATGGATCCCACAGGACCTGTCCGTCCCTTGTCCAGATTAGACATTAACTACCTCCCCTTAACCATATATTATTGGACTCCAGGGCACTTCCTCATTCAATCCTATTTTTATTTTCATTTTACCATTATATTGCGAGGCTACCCAAAGTTGAATGAACCTCTCCTCTGTCTGGGTGCCGGGGCCTAAATATATGCCAATGGACTGTTCCAATGTTGGGTGACGTGAAGCCTGATTCTCTGCTATGACACGCAGACTAATTCTCTGCTGACATGAAGCCAGATTCTCTGTTACGGGACCTCTCTCCTCTGCCTGGGTGCTGGGCCTAAATATCTGACAATGGACTGTTGCAGTGGTGGCTGACGTGAAGCCTGATTTTCTGCTATGACATGAAGACTGATTCTTTGCTGACATGAAGCCAGATCCTCTGTTACGGGACCTCTCTCCTCTGCCTGTGTGCTGGGCCTAAATATATGCCAATGGACTGTTGCAGTGGTGGCTGACGTGAAGCCTCATTCTCTGCTATGACATGCAGACTGATTCTCTGCTGACATGAAGCCAGATTCTCTGTTACGGGACCTCTCTCCTCTGCCTGGGTGCTGGGCCTAAATTTATGAAAATGGACTCTTACAGTGCTGGGTGACGTGAAGCCTGATTTTCTGCTATGACATGCAGACTGATTCTCTGCTGACATGAAGCCAGATCCTCTGTTACGGGACCTCTCTCCTCTGCCTGTGTGCTGGGCCTAAATATATGCCAATGGACTGTTGCAGTGGTGGCTGACATGAAGCCTGATTCTCTGCTATGACATGCAGACTAATTCTCTGCTGACATGAAGCCAGATTGTCTGTTACGGGACCTCTCTCCTCTGCCTGGGTGCTGGGCCTAAATATCTGACAATGGACTGTTGCATTGGTGGCTGACGTGAAGCCTGATTCTCTGCTATGACATGCAGACTAATTATCTGCTGACATGAAGCCAGATTGTCTGTTACGGGACCTCTCTCCTCTGCCTGGGTGCTGGGCCTAAATTTATGAAAATGGACTGTTGCAGTGGTGGGTGACGTGAAGCCTGATTCTCTGCTATGACATGAAGACTGATTCTCTGCTGACATGAAGCCAGATTGTCTGTTACGGGACCTCTCTCCTCTGCCTGGGTGCTGGGCCTAAATTTATGAAAATGGACTCTTACAGTGGTGGGTGACGTGAAGCCTGATTCTCTGCTATGATATGAAGACTGATTCTCTGCTGACATGAAGCCAGATTGTCTGTTACGGGACCTCTCTCCTCTGCCTGGGTGCTGGGCCTAAATTTATGAAAATGGACTCTTACAGTGGTGGCTGACGTGAAGCCTGATTTTCTGCTATGACATGCAGACTGATTCTCTGCTGACATGAAGCCAGATCCTCTGTTACGGGACCTCTCTCCTCTGCCTGTGTGCTGGGCCTAAATATATGCCAATGGACTGTTGCAGTGGTGGCTGACGTGAAGCCTCATTCTCTGCTATGACATGCAGAATAATTCTCTGCTGACATGAAGCCAGATTGTCTGTTACGGGACCTCTCTCCTCTGCCTGGGTGCTGGGCCTAAATTTATGAAAATGGACTCTTACAGTGGTGGGTGACGTGAAGCCTGATTTTCTGCTATGACATGCAGACTGATTCTCTGCTGACATGAAGCCAGATCCTCTGTTACGGGACCTCTCTCCTCTGCCTGTGTGCTGGGCCTAAATATATGCCAATGGACTGTTGCAGTGGTGGGTGACGTGAAGCCTGATTCTCTGCTATGACATGCAGACTAATTCTCTGCTGACATGAAGCCAGATTGTCTGTTACGGGACCTTTCTCCTCTGCCTGGGTGCTTGGCCTAAATTTATGAAAATGGACTGTTGCAGTGGTGGCTGACGTGAAGCCTGATTCTCTGCTATGACATGAAGACTGATTCTCTGCTGACATGAAGCCAGATTGTCTGTTACGGGACCTCTCTCCTCTGCCTGGGTGCTGGGCCTAAATTTATGAAAATGGACTCTTACAGTGGTGGGTGACGTGAAGCCTGATTCTCTGCTATGACATGAAGACTGATTCTCTGCTGACATTAAGCCAGATTCTCTGTTACGGGACCTCTCTCCTCTGCCTGGGTGCTGGGCCTAAATATCTGACAATGGACTGTTGCATTGGTGGCTGACGTGAAGCCTCATTCTCTGCTATGACATGCAGACTAATTCTCTGCTGACATGAAGCCAGATTGTCTGTTACGGGACCTCTCTCCTCTGCCTGGGTGCTGGGCCTAAATTTATGAAAATGGACTGTTGCAGTGGTGGGTGACGTGAAGCCTGATTCTCTGCTATGACATGAAGACTGATTCTTTGCTGACATGAAGCCAGATTGTCTGTTAGGGGACCACTCTCCTCTGCCTGGGTGCCGGGGCCTAAATATCTGAGAATGGACTGTTCCAGTGGTGGGTGACGGGAAGCCAGATTCGTTGCTATGGGACCTCTCTCCAATTGATTTTAGTTAATTTTTATTTATTTAATTTTTATTTTAATTCATTTCCCTATCCACATTTGTTTGCAGGGGATTTACCTACATGTTGCTGCCTTTTGCAGCCCTCTAGCCCTTTCCTGGGCTGTTTTACAGCCGTTTTAGTGCCGAAAAGTTCGGGTCCCCATTGACTTCAATGGGGTTCGGGTTCGGGACGAAGTTCGGATCGGGTTCGGATCCCGAACCCGAACATTTCCGGGAAGTTCGGCCGAACTTCTCGAACCCGAACATCCAGGTGTTCGCTCAACTCTAGTAACGATGACATCATTAGTAATGACCCACAGATAATCACGATGAGAAAATTCACCTACATTAAACTACTGTATGGTAAACCCCACAGCTCAATCAAAGAGGCCCCACTTGAACTCCGTATTGAGAGGAGACCCCTTTGTCTAAGGGTCAGCAATCGGTGAATCCATTGGAGTTCTCTTTGCTTGAGAATTAATTTCCTATCTCCTCCTCTTTTTAAAGGTGAAACATTATCAAAAATTCTAAACTTCAAATCCTTCTCTCTGTGTCCAAATCCAGCAAAATGTTTAGGAACCAGTAGATCTTTCCTCTTCTTACGGATAGTATATCTATGTTGGTTTATTTTCGTCTTCAAGTCCCAAGTTTCCAACATAAAGCAGGCTACAAGGGCATTGAAGGAGATATACCACAAATGTACTGTGACAAGTAAAAAAATGATGGTCCCCAAAGTGGGGTGAGTAAAACTGTCACCCTTGAGCATGCATGAACAATTGACACAGCTCAGACAGGGATAACATCCCAATTTTTTGGAACCAAAATATGTCTGAACCTTTTTCTTCACAAGTACATCAGCCTTGACAAGTTTATCACGTAAATTTGAAGGAGGTCAATATGACATAAGTGGAGGAACTGTGGGCTCATTAATATGTGTAAGGTTACTAGTTAAGATAGGCCAGTGTTTCCTAATGATGTTAGTAATGTGGTTACTCTGTTCAGAAAAAGTAGAAATAAAAGGAATACGTGACAATGGAATTTTCTCCCTTGTGGTAGCCATATTTTGCTGTTGTATTGTATTTGTCAAATGTCTATCAATAACCTCAGAGGGGTATCCTTTTTGCTTAAACTTTTGTGCCATTTGTTGGTATCTAAAAGGTCGTTGTTTGGGATCTTTTACTATGCGTTTAATTCTCAAAAATTTACTATAAGGTAGAAAATCAATTGTTAATCTAGGATGAAAACTCTTGTACCTCAGTAGGTTATTGCAATCAGTTAGCTTAATATATAAATCAGTACCCAACTTCTCTCCGACCACATGTACTGTAGTGTCAAGGAATTGTACCTGGTATGTTGAGAATGTTAATGTAAAGGTAATCTCAGAGTCAATATGGTTCAAATAATGATGAAAATCATGTACAGAAGATTCACTCTCTGTCCAAATCAAAAAGATTATTGTCAATGTATCGCTGTCACCCCAACAACTGGTTGAAGTGGTGGGACCAAAGAAATTGGGATGTTTTCCCTGTCTGAGCTGTGTCAATTGTTCATCAAGGGTGACAGTTTTACTCAACCCACTTTGGGGACACACCATGATATTTTCTTAATTGTGACAGTACATTTGTGGTATGCCTCCTTCAATGCCCTTGTGGCCTGCTCTATGTTGGAGAGACCACTTGGGACTTGAGGACGAGTATAAACAAACATAGATACACTATCATTCAGAAGAGGAAAGATCTACCGGTTCCTAAACATTTAGTTGAATTTGGAAACAGAGAGAAGGATTTGAAGTTTAGAATCCTTGATCATGTTCCACCTTTGAGAAGAGGTGGATATAGGGAATTAATTCTCAAGCAAAGAGAAGTCCAATGGATTGACCGATTGCAGACCCTCAGATCAAGGGGTCTCCTCTTAATACGGAGTTTAAGTGGGGCCTCTTTGATTAGGTTGTGGGGTTTACCATAGTTTACTGTAGTTTTCTCATCGTGATTATCTGTGGGTCATTACTAATGATGTCATTGTTACCTTTACTGTATTTGAATTATATCTGTATTATGCAGTAAACTTACACCTTTTTTCTTTTTTAATTTTAGAATGATATCATCTTTGTCATCTCATCACCACTACAGCTTAATGGTTCTGTCTTGTGATTTAATCTATAATATTCAAATTTGTACTGGTCTGGCCTGCTAGGATTTATTATTAAAATGATATCTATACTATTAGGATGTGTTTGATCATTCTTGTATTATATCCGTTATATATCATTTTTTCCATTTTGTACTAAGACTTGACATTGAAGAATCTGTGTGGTCTACATGGGGAGTTTGGTATGAGAATTTGGTCTCGTGTTGACTGGCATGAATTTGTGCCCTTCTTCAAGGGACCATAACTAGTCTGACCATGAATAATGGTTGATATCTCCCTCTTTCAATGATTACTAGTTCCTCCCTTTTGGATGATTTAATTATGCACATATAATGGAACCCTTATGTTTGTACATCTAATAAGTTAATTTTATTGTAAGATCCACCTATTCAAAATCATTGTGTTGATTATGATAAACACTTTCCCTACATCCTTCTTTTGCCTTACCAGTCTAAGTATATCCTGTATTCTATTGTTCATTTTTGTTTATATATGCATGCCCCAATCATGGGACTGGGTGAGTCAGGTTATCCTGTGTGGGTTTCTCTCCTCCCTCCCCCTGAACCTTGGGAATGCTCACGTGATCGTCACGAGACGCACGTCCCATCGAGTGTTGGATTGATGCAACACGGACACCTGGACATGCGCAGTAGCAGCTATGACTCACACTGGAACCACCAATGAAGTAGTAGGTGTTTGGTTTTTATGTGGGAACTGCAAAAGATTATTGTGTCACATGTTAAATCATGTATTTCATCCTTATGTGAAATCCCTGTTACCAGGCTGTCCGGTGCACTACATACATTCCACCACTAGATGGGGGTAGCACCACAGTATATATAGCACAGTTCAGGCCTAGTTAGTGAGTTGAGAAGGTGTGGGAGTTGCAGGAGATGATGGAGTGAGGAGCAAGGGGAAGGAGAGGTCTCTCAGCTCTCTCTTGGGCTCCACGGCCCAGAAGAGCCAATTTATATCTCAGTGTCAAGCCAGGAAAATAGGCAGAGGTGAAGTCTGTATTCTACCATTCACTCTTCCGGAGTAGCAAGTGGATTTTGCCAAGTGTGGAAAAGACAAAAGAAGGACAAAGCCATTATTCTAGGCTCTAGGCGTCTTTGTATGAAGGTGAAGGATTTATTCGCTTCTGGCAGCCTCACCGTTATTCTAAGGACAGATAGGACTAGCATCACTTGTGTGTAGAAGATAAAGACTTCAACTACCTCTACTGAGATTGAAGCCAGGCAAAGAGCTGGATATCAGTGAGTACATAACTAACCTCCCTAGCCTGAGACATAACTACAAGTATCGCCTGTTACTGGGATTCATCCCATCCAACTGGCACGTGTATCAGAGACTGTTATATAATTGGATGTAAACTGTTATCAAGAACCTGGTTATAGTAAAGTTCTCAGTTGGATTTAAACCTGCCTCATTCTTCTAACTCCATACTACTACTACTCCCAACATTTTGCACCATCAAGGTGCTGGCGTCACGACATTGCTTAATTCAAGAGCCCAGCTGCACAAGCACTCAGAAACCCAATCACCATCAAGGGCACCTCGATCACCACCTGGCCGGTGTCCCCTGTAATAGAGTGTGTCCCGCGGAGAATCCAGTGCTGTTCTCCCCTTCACTGCACTGCTGGCCCAGGGAGGCTCCTGCTAAACCGTGAGCAACCGATGAACTGTTGTACCCTTTCGGCCCACCGTGAACCTCGCGTTTTCCCCCCTGCGGACTGGCACGTTGCACTATTACAGCTGTTGCTGTTTTCTATAATTCTATAACTTTGCACAGGAGGTGGGAATTTTCTTTGGGCCCATTCTTTTATGAATTGAATTACTGTACACACCAGAGATTATCTGGAATGAAAGGTGTGATAAATCAATCATGGTGTAACACTTCAGAAATATTTTTTATGAATTCATGAATTATGTTTTGTATGGATTTACACTTTAATTGGAGCACGAACAATTAATGATGTAATCATGCGTTCATTAATCACTGTGGATATTTAAAGGGAACCTGTCACCTCCCAAAACCATCCCACGCCGCCAGCAGTACCTGCGTGTCGCCAGCAGCGTGTTTCTGATGATGCCTTTCTTCCTGAAGGCAGATGCAGCAAAAGTACTGAAAACGTTGTTTTATCCCCTGCCGGCGCGCTTCTCCACACCTGCTTGAAGTCAAGGAGGCAGCGGACTCCTCGCTTCAAATCACGATAGCTGCTACCCTTCCCTGCCCCTTCGCTGTGACTGACAGCTGGCTTTGCCGAACTCTCTGCATAAGCGCTGTCCGTCACAGCGAAGGGGCAGGAAAGGGGGGGCAGCTATCGTGATTTGAAGCAAGGAGGCCACTGCCTGGGAATCTCCTGATGGGCAGAACAGATATGTGTGCAAGATATTATACTATAACCACACCTGGAATAAAAGCATCGTAATAACCAATAAAAAACCATAAATAAACATATTTGTAGATCCAGCCGCTGGGCACGCTAGTCCCCGTCTCCCATATCTCCAATTCCCTGTTCCAGATTACTGTAAAAAAAAGAGAGAGCAAAACAATGACTTTTGTTATCCAGACATGATCTATCAATACCTGTGTTCAAACTCAACCATTACCCAGGAGTAGGACAGAGCAGAACAGGCCGAGGAAAAGGGCAAGCCATAACGGATCCACCTGTTGGGTATGACTATGGGTTCCTTGCTCTCGGGTCTCTGCCCCTTGATTAGGTTTTTATTTATGTTTTTATTGAGTTATATACCTCATCACAATGTATATATATGCACTTTATTATTTATACATTTATTCACTTTGCACTTTGTAACACTATTATATCACTGTAACACTGCATATATATGATATATAATATAGTATATTGATTTGCATATTGATTAATTATGTTATGAATTGTACACGGCTTTCTGACGTCATGTTCACTGATTAGATGAGTTGTTTGGCTTATATATTGGTCACTTGCACTGGTGTTTAATGCTCTATTGTTGAGCCGAAACGTTGCTTCCTTTTTTGCCACATGGGGGAATAAATCTTAGTTTTCTTACCTGGAGTGCTGTCCGATTTTCATTTTTTACATTTGGGCTCTGGACATATGCCCTGGGACATAGCACCCGTCTTATGTTCCTTTAGCTATATATATAATGCTGTCAGCTGCAGCCTGTGCGCCACGCTACAGAACAGATACCGGCGGTATGGCAGGAGATAGCAGATCTGCACCATTTTTCCTTGGTTTAATGGCATCAGGTTGTAGACTCATCCAAAGAGCTGTCTCTCCGTCAGATCACCGCGCCTAAAATATATGATCCTATTATCCCCTGTGTGTCACACTCAGCCAACATTGTAAGCTCTTTGAGGGATTTAGCTGACATCTAATGTGCCTGTGTGACTGCAATAGTTATGCTAGATCCCACTCCATGCGTGATTCATAGCCCTGCATGGCTGCCATTTCTATGCAAATAAACTGGAGACAAATGCTGCTTACAGGGATTTGCAAGGAATATAAGAATCGCCTCGGAGCACTTTTTGCAAATGATGTTGTGAAACAAAGCAAGGACCAAAGTAAGTCCTGAGATGAGTTTATTAATATTGTCACTGGTTGCTGGTTTCTATTAATATTTTGTAGATGACTGTTTTATTGCAGCCTGAGGGGATTCAAAGGGCTTTTAATTGCTGCATGATTCTGTATATAATCCATCACCCATTAGGTCCTTATCTTTGCTTCTTGAATTTATTTGTTTTCTTATGAAAAAAAATTCAATACAATATCACAATATGTGGGCAAACAATTGAATAGGCTGCAATTCACACAACAACCACCAGGTGGCAATCATAGACACATAGAGCATAGATGTCTCATGACAAAGTATTGCAAAATCGTGGATTTTTTTTAGAAAGATGGTCATCTCATGCTATACATACATCTCTGCTCAGCCAAAGGTAAGGAGGGGCACATATGCACCTACCAAAAGAGCATATATAAGCAGCAGAGGACCTTATAGAAGAAGAACTGCACGACAAAGCAGATGTAGACCCAGTGTGTCACTTGAACAGATTTTTCTTGAAGCTACTCATAAGAGTGTTATCTAAGTGGCTCTCCAGCTGTTTACCCTTTAATCCCTATACAGAGATCTGGACTTTGCTGCAGGGGAACCACTAGGTTGCTACCTCTTGGAGTAGACCCAGTTCAAGTGACTGCTGACCCACAGGGATCACGAAACACAGGTGCAGGGCACTGAAGGATTAGGCAACAACTGCAGTCAGGGATTGGCCAAGGTCAGGCCAGGCAGAGAATGTGTAATCCACTAAACAGACCGAGGCCAGGACGGGCAGCTCAGGGTCAGAACAGAGAACAGCACACCTTCAAAACTTGCAAAATGGAATCTATTGCTCAGGCACAAGTAAATGTGTCTAAAGTACGCCAGGGTAACCAGCAATTAGTTGGGGAAGGTCAGGGTGCGCACCCTATGGGCAGAGAGGGACATTGCTGGCAGGCCTCAGCCTCCATGGAAGGAGCATTGCTATTCCAGTGGCCTGGACTGTTAAACAGAAAGAGGAAGATGGTGGTGAGACAGAGCTGCTGGTGTCTTGTAGTTCTGGCAAGAAAGGTGGCGACCGTGCTAACCAGAATGAGTGGAGCAACAGTGGTCACGGACTGCCACCATAACAAACTTTCTGGGTTTTGGTACAAATGTCAAATTTATGAAATCTCACCTTATAATCTTAGAAAAGAGAAGTGGCGCACTGGACTGATGCTGACACAGGAGGTGCTCTCAGTAAAAAGGATATCACCCTTCCTTTAAATAGAAAATCAATAATAAAAAGATACTGGGCACTCTCTAACTAATGGAACCTAATAGTTTAATAAAATACATCATATACACTTCAATACATTAAGCATAAAAATACATATAGTAACAATAAAAATGATAATGAAAATAGGTTCCTCCACCTATTGTTACCAATAAAAATCTGTGTTGTTAAAATGGAGGAAGGGGTAACAATAGACCCCGAAACGCGTTTGGTGCCAGGACCCCCGTTACATTTGGACGCCTAGGACTACTATACCGCTACTATCGGAACCTCTGCTGCTGCAACCACAGTCTTGACGCGCACTCTCTGGGAGCGGATTTTAACATCTAAACACGCTCACCAGCACAACGAGTGCAGCGCGAGAAAAGGAGGCTGTGATAACATCTAAGCGCCGGCTCTTTCACCTACGGAGCGACGCTAGAGAAACAGCAGGGGAACCGCGGACTGTCGGAGAAATCCCTGATCCAAAGGACTTCCACAACAGGGGAGCTTAACGCAGGAGTTTAACAGTGAGTAACAGCGGGACGCCGCTCAATACAATCACTGCACCAATTTCTGATTGCGATAACTTGTTCTTGCGGATCTATATAAAGTCATTCGTCCTAAGGACACATACCTCAAGGAGTGATCTATACCCCGAATACCTAGAGGCCATTCATTCCATTTTAACAACACAGATTTTTATTGGTAACAATAGGTGGAGGAACCTATTTTCATTATCATTTTTATTGTTACTATATGTATTTTTATGCTTAATGTATTGAAGTGTATATGATGTATTTTATTAAACTATTAGGTTCCATTAGTTAGAGAGTGCCCAGTATCTTTTTATTATTCACCTTATAATCTGCCACTACAGATCTAGTAAGGAATATCATTGGATAAATGTGTTATTAACCCAACAGTGGAACAAAGCCAACATGAAAAGCTTGTGTGTTAAGGCTACTTTCACACTTGCGTTCGGGGTTCCGCTTGTGAGTTCCGTTTGAAGGCTCTCACAAGTGGCCCCGAACGGATGCGTACATCCCCAATGCATTCTGAGTGGATAAGGATCCGCTCAGAATGCATCAGTATGGCTCAGTTTCGTTTTCGTGTCCGCCTGGCCATGCGGAGCCAAACGGATCCGTCCAGACTTACAATGTACGGATCCTATCGTCTGCATTATAGGAGCGGATCCGTCTGTGCAGACACCAAACGGATCCGCTCCGAACGCAAGTGTGAAAGTAGCCTAATGTGCCAGGAATTGACGCCTGCTACATCTCTCTACTTTCCAGCGTGTTACAGAATCATTGAAAGTGTCCTATTAGTAGTTCTCATAGCTCAGGAAAGAAGCATCTCCTAAACTAAATGGTGCAATAATGTAGAAGTAATGAATCTTTATGGAGTTTCAGCATATGCATTAAAAAAAGCAAAAACACAACATATAACCCAATGATGTATTAAGATACATAACACTGCAGTTATACGGCAAACCATGAATAGATTACTCAAGCTCGTATTAAAATAAGGAACAGAAGATATTACTTTCCAAGCAAAGTGACAGATCTGCCTCCCTCTAAGTCACGACTCGAAATGTGAGGATAATTCAGGACTATATTATATTATGATGGCTGCATTTAGCTATGTGCAGACCATTGGCTTATCACATCTTCTGCTGCTATCCCTCAGGTTGGCGCTGGCTGCTAAGGGGCCCTTTAGTTATTACTTACGTCTATTAAGATACAACATCATGTATAGGACTCTAAACTTAGCTTCACTCAGCAGCATGGAGTACAGGAGAGGGAATCACCATCCGCCATGTTGTCAACCACCCGGGAACGACCAACCTAAGGGTCCATTCGAAAACACGGATACCGGCCGCATTTTGCAGACCGCACATGGCCGTCCCTGTGATAGAAATGCCTATTCTTGTCTGCGATTACGGGCAAGAATAGGACATGCTCTTTCTTTTTTGTGGGGACGAGGAACGGAACTACGGATGCGGACAGCACACGGCGTGCTCTCTGCATCTTTTGCGGCCCCGTTGAAATGAATGGGTCCGCACCCGTCCCGCAAAATTGGACGTCACAAAGGACCCTAACAGTGAACATACAGTAAGATAAGCAATTATGGATAACACAGACGACGCGCCCTAAAATCAGCTAAACAGCGTGTGACCTATGCAAACATGATAGTTCCCCCTGGGCACCCTCTACTCCTCTCACTCATGGTGCCTAGGGGTCCGTTCTTCTCTCTGCACCACAATTTAACATAGCAAATCTTAAAGTTACTGCACACATCTCAAGGAGGGGGATCTATCACTCATTACATTTCCAGCACTAAACACTGCAAAACTAATAGCAGGACCACAGATCGCCATAGGGTTCCAATAATTCCAACAGTAACTAAATAAATATATAAAATAAATAACTATGTAATACAAAATACATGGACAAAATATTGTATTTTTTGCACTATAAGTGGAAAAGTGGAGGGAGAATGTCAGTGCATCTTATGGGGCAAATGCAAATGAGCACTTCCATTATGCTCATTAGTACAGGAGGACTGGGGAGCGGTGAATGTAGTGCTCCCGGGCACTATACTCACCGCTTCCTGGTCTTCTCCTGTAGGACTCTTCACAGTGTGAGGACGTTGGGGCATTCTGTGACCTCACGTTGTGTGACAGCACAGCCTGGCAAGAAGAGCAGGAGCTGGATCTCAGGAGCGGCAGCGGCATCTGGAACAGGTGAGGTGAGTTGATTTTTTTTTTGTCTGCTGAGGTCTGATTCACATTGGGGTCTGATCTGAGGTCTGAATGGGGGTCTTATTAACATTGGGGTGTGATCTGAAGTCTGAATGAGAGTCTTATTCACATTGGGGTCTGATCTAAGGTCTGATTGGCGGTCTTATTCACATGGGGGTCTGATCTGAGGTCTGAATAGGGGTCTTATTCACATTGGGTTCTGATCTGAGGTCTGAATGAGAGTCTTATTCTCATTTGGGTCTGATCTGAGGTCTGATTGGAGGTCTTATTCACATTGGGGTCTGATCTGAGGTCTGAATAGGGGTCTTACTAACATTGGGGTGTGATCTGAGGTCTGAATGAGAGTCTTATTCTCATTGGGGTCTGATCTGAGGTCTGATTGGGGGTCTTATTCACATTGGGGTCTGATCTGAGGTCTGAATAGGGGTCTTATTCACATTGGGGTCTGATCTCTGGTCTGAATAGGGGTCTTATTCACATTGGGGTCTGATCTGAGGTCTGAATAGGGGTCTTATTCACATTGGGGTCTGATCTGAGGTCTGAATAGGGGTCTAATTAACATTGGGGTGTGATCTGAGGTCTGAATGAGAGTATTATTCACATTGGGGTCTGATCTGAGCTCTGATTGGGGGTCTTATTAACACTGGAGCACTAAGCTGATGTCTGATTAGTATTGGGGGTCTGATCGGTGGTCTGATCTGAAGTCAGGTGAAAACATTTTTTTTCTTATTTTCCTCTAAAACCTAGATGCGTCTTATAGGGCGAAAAATATGGTGTATAAAATAAATGAATAAACTATATAATAACTAGTGTTAAGTGAAGTGAAGCTTTTGAAGCGGAAATCGGTTCGAAGTTTAGGTACTGAATCAGGTTTTCCTAAAATGGGGCTGCCCGTTTTAGACTTCAAGAAAAAAAACGCACCAAAAACGCAGGAAGCTTCTTCCTTATATTTCTTTATCAAAAATACTTGGCATTATCGTGCATACATAATGACTCATAGTCAAAAGCAGATATAATCATTAGGGATGAGCGAACCCGAACTGTATAGTTCAGGTTCGTACCGAATTTTGGGGTGTCCGTGACACGGACCCGAACCCGGACATTTTCTTAAAAGTCCGGGTTCGGGTTCGGTGTTCGTCGCTTTCTTGGCGCTTTTTGAAAGGCTGCAAAGCAGCCAATCAACAAGCGTCATACTACTTGCCCCAAGAGGCCGTCACAGCCATGCCTACTATTGGCATGGCTGTGATTGGCCAGTGCAGCATGTGACCCAGCCTCTATTTAAGCTGGAGTCACATAGCGCCGCCCGTCACTCTGCTCTGATCAGCATAGGGAGAGGTTGCAGCTGCGACGTTAGGGCGAGATTAGGCAGTGATTAACTCCTCCAAAGGACTTCATTCAGAGATCGATCTGCAGCTGTGGATGATTGAACTGCTGCTATTGAAGTGCTCACTGTTTTTAGGCTGCCCAGAGCGTTTTTCAGTCACTTTTTTCTGGGGTGATCGGCGGCCATTTTGTGTCTTGTGGTACGCCAGCACAAGCTGCCACCAAGTGCATTTAACCCTCAATAGTGTGGTTGTTTTTTGGCTAAATCCTACATCAGGGTCAAGCTGTCACACCAAGTGCATTTAACCATCAATAGTCTGGTTATTTTTTGGCCATATACTACATCAGGGGCAAGCTGTCACCAAGTGCATTTAACCCTCAATGGTGTGGTTGTTTTTTGGCTAAATCCTACATCAGGGTCAAGCTGTCACACCAAGTGCATTTAACCATCAATAGTCTGGTTATTTTTTGGCCATATACTACATCAGGGGCAAGCTGAGCCTGTCACCAAGTGCATTTAACCCTCAATAGTGTGGTTGGTCAAGCTGTCACACCAAGTGCATTTAACCATCAATAGTGTGGTTATTTTTTGGCCATATCCCAGTCTAATTCTGTCAGTAAATCTATACCGGTCACCCAGCGCCTAAATACTAGGCCTCAAGTTTATATCCAGCTAAATCTGTCGTTACTGCTGTACTGGTGTGGCTAATCAAGTTATTTAGTGTCCGTCAAAGCACAGTTTTTGTTCTGGGTTGAAATACAATTCCCAATTTAGCAATTTCCTAATTTAGTGGTTTCTGCTGTATCAGGCCTACTTCAAATCTATCCTTAAAAGGGTATATAAGATTCAAGGTGCACATAGGGTCATTCTGAATAACTTCACACACACACTACTGTGCATTTCCAAGTTTAATTCTGTCAGTAAACCTATACCTGTCACCCAGCGCCTAAATACTAGGCCTCAAATTTATATTCAGCTAAGTCTGTCGTTACTGCTGTGGCTGGTCAAGTTATTTAGTGTCCGTCAAAGCACAGTTTTTGTTCTGGGTTGAAATACAATTCCCAATTTAGCAATTTCCTAATTTAGTGGTTTCTGCTGTATCAGGCCTACTTTAAATCTATCCCTAAAAGGGTATATAAGATTCAAGGTGCACATAGGGTCATTCTGAATAACTTCACACACACGCTACTGTGCAATTCCAAGTCTAATTCTGTCTGTAAACGTATACCTGTCACCCAGCGCCTAAATAATAGGCCTCAAATTTATATTCAGCTAAATCTGTCATTACTGCTGTGCCTGTATTGGTGTAATACGGTACCTAAATAGATAGCCAGATAGTGTTAGGTGTCTGTAAAAAAAGGCCTGAGTTTGAATTCAATACATTGGGCCAAATAATATTTTTTTTATTGTGGTGAACGGTAACAATGAGGAAAACATCTAGTAAGGGATGCGGACATGGTCGTGGTGGTGTTAGTGGACCCTCTGGTGCTGGGAGAGGACGTGGCCGTTCTGCCACAGCCACACGTCCTAGTGTACCAACTACCTCAGGTCCCAGTAGCCGCCATAATTTACAGCGATATTTGGTGGGGCCCAATGCCGTTCTAAGGATGGTAAGGCCTGAGCAGGTACAGGCATTAGTCAATTGGGTGGCCGACAGTGGATCCAGCACGTTCACATTATCTCCCACCCAGTCTTCTGTAGAAAGCGCACAGATGGCGCCTGAAAACCAAGCCCATCAGTCTGTCACATCACCCCCATGCATACCAGGGAAACTGTCTCAGCCTCAAGTTATGCAGCAGTCTCTTATGCTGTTTGAAGACTCCGCTGGCAGGGTTTCCCAAGGGCATCCACCCAGCCCTTCCCCAGCGGTGGAAGACATAGAATGCACTGACGCACAACCACTTATGTTTCCTGATGATGAGGACATGGGAATACCACCTCAGCATGTCTCTGACGATGACGAAACACGGGTGCCAACTGCTGCGTCTTTCTGCAGTGTGCAGACTGAACAGGAGGTCAGGGATCAAGACTGGGTGGAAGACGATGCAGGGGACGATGAGGTCCTAGACCCCACATGGAATGAAGGTCGTGCCACTGACTTTCACAGTTCGGAGGAAGAGGCAGTGGTGAGACCGAGCCAACAGCGTAGCAAAAGAGGGAGCAGTGGGCAAAAGCAGAACACCCGCCGCCAAGAGACTCCGCCTGCTACTGACCGCCGCCATCTGGGACCGAGCACCCCAAAGGCAGCTTCAAGGAGTTCCCTGGCATGGCACTTCTTCAAACAATGTGCTGACGACAAGACCCGAGTGGTTTGCACGCTGTGCCATCAGAGCCTGAAGCGAGGCATTAACGTTCTGAACCTTAGCACAACCTGCATGACCAGACACCTGCATGCAAAGCATGAACTGCAGTGGAGTAAACACCTTAAAACCAAGGAAGTCACTCAGGCTCCCCCTGCTACCTCTTCTGCTGCTGCCGCCTCGGCCTCTTCTGCTGCTGCCGCCTCGGCCTCTTCCTCCGCCTTTGGAGGAACGTTGGCACCTGCCGCCCAGCAAACAGGGGATGTACCACCAACACCACCACCTCCGTCACCAAGCATCTCAACCATGTCACACGGCAGCGTTCAGCTCTCCATCTCACAAACATTTGAGAGAAAGCGTAAATTCCCACCTAGCCACCCTCGATCCCTGGCCCTGAATGCCAGCATTTCTAAACTACTGGCCTATGAAATGCTGTCATTTAGGCTGGTGGACACAGACAGCTTCAAACAGCTCATGTCGCTTTCTGTCCCACAGTATGTTGTTCCTAGCCGGCACTACTTCTCCAAGAGAGCCGTGCCTTCCCTGCACAACCAAGTATCCGATAAAATCAAGTGTGCACTGCGCAACGCCATCTGTGGCAAGGTACACCTAACCACAGATACGTGGACCAGTAAGCACGGCCAGGGACGCTATATCTCCCTAACTGCACACTGGGTAAATGTAGTGGCGGCTGTGCCCCATGCGGAGAGCTGTTTGGCGCACGTCCTTCCGCCGCCAAGGATCGCAGGGCAACATTGTTTGCCTCCTGTTGCCTCCTCCTAATACTCGGCTTCCTCCTCCTCTTCTTCCACCTGCTCATCCAGTCAGCCACACACCTTCACCACCAACTTCAGCACAGCCCGGGGTAAACGTCAGCAGGCCATTCTGAAACTC
Source organism: Bufo gargarizans (assembly GCF_014858855.1). Classification (NCBI taxonomy): domain Eukaryota; kingdom Metazoa; phylum Chordata; class Amphibia; order Anura; family Bufonidae; genus Bufo; species Bufo gargarizans. The sequence goes on along the minus strand of NC_058082.1, from coordinate 313,815,669 downwards.
ATATGTTTGGGGGACAGGCCCCACACCGCACAGGAGTTGTGGCGGGGTATAGAACAACAGACTGACGAGTGGTTGCTGCCGGTGAGCCTCAAGCCCAGCCTGGTGGTGTGCGATAATGGGCGAAATCTCGTTGCAGCTCTGGGACTAGCCGGTTTGACGCACATCCCTTGCTTGGCGCATGTGCTGAATTTGGTGGTGCAGAAGTTCATTCACAACTACCCCGACATTCTCAGAGCTGCTGCATAATGTGCGGGCCGTCTGTTCGCGCTTCCGGCGTTCACATCCTGCCGCTGCTCGCCTGTCTGCGCTACAGCGTAACTTCGGCCTTCCCGCTCACCGCCTTATATGCGACGTGCCCACCAGGTGGAACTCCACCTTGCACATGCTGGACAGACTGTGCGAGCAGCAGCAGGCCATAGTGGAGTTTCAGCTGCAGCACGCACGGGTCAGTCGCACTACAGAACAGCACCACTTCACCACCAATGACTGGGCCTCCATGCGAGACCTGTGTGCCCTGTTGCGCTGTTTCGAGTACTCCACCAACATGGCCAGTGGCGATGACGCCGTTATCAGCGTTACAATACCACTTCTATGTCTCCTTGAAAAAACACTTAGGGCGATGATGGAAGAGGAGGTGGCCCAGGAGGAGGAGGAGGAGGAAAAAGGGTAATTTTTAGCACTTTCAGGCCAGTCTCTTCGAAGTGACTCAGAGGGAGGTTTTTTGCAACAGCAGAGGCCAGGTACAAATGTGGCCAGCCAGGGCCCACTATTGGAGGACGAGGAGGATGAGGATGAAGCATGGTCACAGCGGGGTGGCACCCAACGCAGCTCGGGTCCATCACTGGTGCGTGGCTGGGGGGAAAGGCAGGACAATGACGATACGCCTCCCACAGAGGACAGCTTGTCCTTACCCCTGGGCAGCCTGGCACACATGAGCAACTACATGCTGCAGTGCCTGCGCAACGACAGCAGAGTTGCCCACATTTTAACGTGTGCGGACTACTGGGTTGCCACCCTGCTGGATCCACGGTACACAGACAATGTGCCCACCTTACTTCCTGCACTGGAGCGTGATAGGAAGATGCGCGAGTACAAGCGCACGTTGGTAGACGCGCTACTGAGAGCATTCCCAAATGTCACAGGGGAACAAGTGGAAGCCCAAGGCCAAGGCAGAGGAGGAGCAAGAGGTCGCCAAGGCAGCTGTGTCAATGCCAGCTCCTCTGAGGGCAGGATTAGCATGGCAGAGATGTGGAAAACTTTTGTCAACACGCCACAGCTAACTGCACCACCACCTGATACGCAACGTGTTAGCAGGATGCAACATTTCACTAACATGGTGGAACAGTACGTGTGCACACCCCTCCACGTACTGACTGATGGTTCGGCCCCATTCAACTTCTGGGTCTCTAAATTGTCCACGTGGCCAGAGCTAGCCTTTTATGCCTTGGAGGTGCTGGCCTGCCCGGCGGCCAGCGTTTTGTCTGAACGTGTATTCAGCACGGCAGGGGGCGTCATTACAGACAAACGCAGCCGCCTGTCTACAGCCAATGTGGACAAGCTGACGTTCATAAAAATGAACCAGGCATATATTATTGTACTCCAGGGCACTTCCTAATTCAATCCTATTTTTATTTTCATTTTACCATTATATTGCGAGGCTACCCAAAGTTGAATGAACCTCTCCTCTGTCTGGGTGCCGGGGCCTAAATATATGCCAATGGACTGTTCCAATGTTGGGTGACGTGAAGCCTGATTCTCTGCTATGACATGCAGACTGATTCTCTGCTGACATGAAGTCAGATTCTCTGTTACGGGACCTCTCTCCTCTGCCTGGGTGCTGGGCCTAAATATATGACAATGGACTGTTACAGTGGTGGGTGACGTGAAGCCTCATTCTCTGCTATGACATGAAGACTGATTCTCTGCTATGGGACCTCTCTCCAATTGATATTGGTTAATTTTTATTTATTTTATTTTTATTTTTATTCATTTCCCTATCCACATTTGTTTGCAGGGGATTTACCTACATGTTGCTGCCTTTTGCAGCCTTCTAGCTCTTTACTGGGCTGTTTTACAGCCTTTTTAGTGCCGAAAAGTTCGGGTCCCCATTGACTTCAATGGGGTTCGGGTTCGGGACGAAGTTCGGATCGGGTTCGGATCCCGAACCCGAACATTTCCGGGAAGTTCGGCCGAACTTCTCGAACCCGAACATCCAGGTGTCCGCTCAACTCTAATAATCATATAAAATCCATACTTAACAGTAAAGTCCCTAGCGCATGGGTCCTTTTGAGGTTCAGCACATGTGGTGCCTAGAAAGCATATAGCTACTTTTTTAGGGGCAGAATTTTAAAAGTGGGGAATGCAACGTGGGACTAAAGGAGATAGATCCGAGTAGCATGGAGCACGATAATGGTGCTTCTCTCCACAGGTCTGGGGCAAAATTTGTTAAAAAGCTGGAGAACCCCTTTAAAGGGGTTGTCTGGGTTCAGAGCTGAACCCTTACATACCCCATCTTAACCCTTCCGGCCCCCCTGATATGAGCTCATGCTCTGATGCTGTCCTTTGAATCGAGCAGGGAAAAGGAATTTTTTTGAGACCAGGCTCTCCATGGGGACTGCTAGGTGGAGAGCAGGCTTTAGCTCTGCCCTAGCTTGTAAAACAGCTAGGGCAGCGCTAAAGTCTGCCCATCAGAGCCGGTGACATCACCAGCAACGCTGCTAGGCAGAAGCCTCCACCTAGCAGCGTAAAAATAGTAACAAAAAATCCCTTGCCCTGCGCGATACAGCAGAGGGCAAGGGAGAGCATCGAAACATGAAATGGGGCCTGAGGGGTGAAGATGGGCATATGTCCGGGTTCAGCTCTGAACACCGACAACCTTTTTGAGGCCAGATGTCGTGAAGCTGAACTGTCATTAATGTTTCTTTCCTGTACTCTCAGAGATAATCGAGCAAATTTACCTGCAGTTGTATATAGAAAAAATATATCAACAAAACCACTGCTGCAATAACATGCTCACCGCGGATGCCTTGACAAACCCAACTCCGCTAAATTTCCAAGTAAGCATGGAAATGATGCTTTCAGTTCAAAATTACTGAACAAATATATCTCGCAGACGGTTGCTATGACAATAGGTATCACAGAGGGCAACTTCTAAAACTTAACTTTTAATATGAATCTACAAAAATACATCAATGAAAAAAGGTCCAAACAGGACCAAAATGTCCGTAGTACAGCAAAACAAGAACGAGCTCTCACAACAAGGATGGTTAGTGTCCAGGAAGGGTGACACTCGTGGGACTACACGTCAATATACCTAGTGTCTATCCGCGGCTGGGGGACTCCAGGGGGCAAACAATACAGCTCCCGTATCATTTGCCCCCGGAGCCCCCCAGCCGCGCATGTGGATCTGTGAGAGGATGACTTCTACCTTATTCAACAGATAAGTGGTGTTATGTGATCTTTGTACGCGAGCACCATATTGGACCATTTCTACTATATTTGAGAGGAGGTTCTGTGGTCTTTACCTTCTAGATCATATCCTACCGCGTGCAAGTACCACACTGTTCTATCATATATTGACCTTAGTCCTCATATTTCATCACAGATATCTGCGGGTCTGGGGCGCTTCAGTTTGCTTTATTGCTTTTTGCATATTTGTGTATAGTTGTATAGTTGTTACCAGACTGATACTGTCCCCTGACGAACCTTGTGTATTTTAAGGGGAAACGCGTTGGGACTTTGTAAATTTGTAAATTTATATATGTTGTATTAGATGAGTAATAGGGCTGCATAAGGACAAGGCACGTGGACAGAGTACTCCTACCATCAAGGTGCATCTCTGGGCTGAGCAGATTCTCTTTAGGGTGAACATAGGGATAGACACTAGGTATATTGATGTGTATGTAGTCCCACGAGTGTCACCCTTCCTGGCCACTAACCGTCCTTGTTGTGAGAGCTCTTTTTTGTTTTGCTGTACTACGGACATTTTGGTCCCATTTGGACCCTTTTCAATTGATGTATTTTAGTAGATTCATATTAAAAGTTAAGTTTTAGAAGTTGCCCTCAGTGATGCTTTCAGTTCTTGAGACATTTGCACTTGACTTCTTGGCATGTACCAGACATTTTTGCACATCCTTTTGATAGACAGTATAAAGCATGTGTATACATGATATGTGTCTATATATGGTGTGTGTGTATATATATATGGTATGTGTGTATATATATGGTATGTGTGTATAACTGTATATGTGGTATGTGTGTATATGGTATTTCTGTTTGTATATATGGTATGTGTGTATATATGTGGTATGTGTGTATATATAGTATGTGTGTATATATATGCTATGTTTGTATATATATGGTATATGTGTATATGTGGTATGTGTGTATATGGTATTTCTGTTTGTATATATGGTATGTGTGTATATATGTGGTATGTGTGTATATATAGTATGTGTGTATATATATGCTATGTTTGTATATATATGGTATATGTGTATATGTGGTATGCGTGTGTATTTACGGTATGTGGTATATATAGTATGTACGTATATATGTGGTATGTGGTAGGCAGGGTAAGCGGACGCAGTACAGAGGAAAGAACCCGGTAGTAAAACAAAAGTTCAGTGTTTATTCACAAAAAAAGCAATAAAGCAAAAACAACACTGGGCAGAGTCCTGGTGTTAATTCACACCACATAAAGTCCACAGCACAAACGTGTCACCTGGCGGACTGTTTTGTCCATGGCAATTCACAGCCGTCCACATCACGCTTTAGGGCGCCTAATTTTCAGCGTGCAGCTCTCCAGCACGCTACCAACTGGTTGGAACCCAAGACCACAGTGCTTCACAGCTCCACTATGAAAATGCAGGGTTTTTATTCCCAGCCCAAAACCTGGCCTGGAACGTGGGGAACAGCCACCCACCCTGCTCTTTGGCTGCTCCCAATAAGAGCCGGATCGGCTTTACAGCCACACTAAGTAAAAACACAGTGTCAGTGAGCACTAGCTGCTGCTGAGACACTAAACTACCGGCTCCTATCTTACCGAGGCCAGGAACCTCTGTGACACAAACCTTCTGTCAATGACGGACCTCTGCACCTTCCTACAGTGATTATATGGTATGTGTGTGTATATACAGTATGTTTGTGTATATACGCCATGTTTGTGTATATACGGTATGTGTGTGTGTATATATGGTATGGGTGTATAGGAGGTATGTATGTGTGTATATACGGTATGTGATATATTTTGTATGTGTGTGTATATTGTATGTGTATACAGTACAGACCAAAAGTTTGGACACACCTTCTCATTCAAAGAGTTTTCTTTATTTTCATGAATATGAAAATTGTAGATTCACACTGAAGGCATCAAAACTATGAATTAACACATGTGGAATTATATACATAAAAAAAAAGTGTGAAACAACTGAAAATATGTCATATTCTAGGTTCTTCAAAGTAGCCACCTCTTGCTTTGATTACTGCTTTGCACACTCTTGGCATTCTCTTGATGAGCTTCAAGAGGTAGTCACCTGAAATGGTTTTCACTTCACAGGTGTGCCCTGTCAGGTTTAATAAGTGGGATTTCTTGCCTTATAATGGGGTTGGGACCATCAGTTGCGTTGTGGAGAAGTCAGGTGGATACACAGCTGATAGTCCTACTGAATAGACTGTTAGAATTTGTATTATGGCAAGAAAAAAGCAGCTAAGTAAAGAAAAACGAGTGGCCATCATTACTTTAAGAAATGAAGGTCAGTCAGTCCGAAAAATTGGGAAAACTTTGAAAGTGTCCCCAAGTGCAGTCACAAAAACCATCAAGCGCTACAAAGAAACTGGCTCACATGGGGACCGCCCCAGGAAAGGAAGACCAAGAGTGACCTCTGCTGCGGAGGATAAGTTCATCCGAGTCACCAGCCTCAGAAATCGCAGGTTAACGGCAGCTCAGATTAGAGACCAGGTCAATGCCACACAGAGTTCTAGCAGCAGACACATCTCTAGAACAACTGTTAAGAGGAGACTGTGTGAATCAGGCCTTCATGGTAGAATATCTGCTAGGAAACCACTGCTAAGGACAGGCAACAAGCAGAAGAGACTTGTTTGGGCTAAAGAACACAAGGAATGGACATTAGACCAGTGGAAATCTGTGCTTTGGTCTGATGAGTCCAAATTTGAGATCTTTGGTTCCAACCACCGTGTCTTTGTGCGACGCAGAAAAGGTGAACGGATGGACTCTACATGCCTGGTTCCCACCGTGAAGCATGGAGGAGGAGGTGTGATGGTGTGGGGGTGCTTTGCTGGTGACACTGTTGGGGATTTATTCAAAATTGAAGGCATACTGAACCAGCATGGCTACCACAGCATCTTGCAGCGGCATGCTATTCCATCCGGTTTGCGGAAAAAGGGCCAACAAGTGCTAAGCATCTCTGGGAACGCCTTCAAGACTGTTGGAAGACCATTTCAGGTGACTACCTCTTGAAGCTCATCAAGAGAATGCCAAGAGTGTGCAAAGCAGTAATCAAAGCAAAAGGTGGCTACTTTGAAGAACCTAGAATATGACATATTTTCAGTTGTTTCACACTTTTTTTGTTATGTATATAATTCCACATGTGTTAATTCATAGTTTTGATGCCTTCAGTGTGAATCTACAATTTTCATAGTCATGAAAATAAAGAAAACTCTTTGAATGAGAAGGTGTGTCCAACCTTTTGGGCTGTACTGTATATGTGTATATGTGGTATGTGTGTATATGTGGTATGTGTGCGTATATGGTATGTGTGTATATATGTGGTATGTGTGTATATACAGTATGTTTGTGTATATACGCTATGTGTGTGTACATACACTATGGTGGTCATTTATTATACTGAAATACTCCTATATTAAGCGTTATCTGCGACTTCGCCCCACTCAGGCAAGGTCTAAAATTGTGGGCAAGGCGCGGGCGGGGCGAGCCGGCAGGCCTGCCTTATTTGCGATTTTCTACACCTGTTTTAGGCATAGAAAAAGGTCTAAATGCAAGACAGCAAGAAAACTGTTTTACATTTAGAACTAACGCTGGATGCGCTGGTTATGGAGAGGCCGGCGCTTCTTCATAATTTTGTCCGATCCCCCGTCTGTGCAGGGGTTACTATGACCGGCGTCTAAACCACTGGTCCTAATAAATGTGCCCCTCTGTGTGTATATATGCTATGTGTGTGTATATACTGTATGGTATGTGAGTTATTTATTATCCATTGGTTCCATGCGCTGGGGATTTAGAGTGAATGCTCGCGCTATAGACATGAATAGAAATTGTCTTCCAGTGATCTTTTGTGAGCTGTTCTTTCATCAGGCTTCAAAGCTCAGCATCATCCACTCTCCAATGTCCCAGAAACAAATGTTGGTGAGACGTACACTGCAATCAATGTATGCAGTAATGCTTATTATACACAAATGTATGCTATAGAAACTGTACAGGGCACGTAAATCAATTTCTATGCTTAGAGAAAGAGTTTGTTTTCTTTAGAAAATCCATTTTCAATGTGAAACGTGTAATCTTCTATTTATAGACAAATCCTGCTAAAGGGGTTTGCCCATGACCAATATGTGCTACCTATTCACAGGAGAGGTGACAAAGGTATGATCACTGGAGTCTGACCCTGGGGACCTCCACCACTGGATCATCGGACCTCCCGTGTGTAGAAAGCAGCGGTGTAAATGCATGTGTAGCCACCATCTATTCACTTCTACGGAATTGGTGAGTGCAGTGCTTGGTTATCGCCTTCAGGTCAGGCTGAAAAAAGACATCTGTCCATCCAGTTCGGCCTGTTATCCTGTAAGTTGATCCAGAGGAAGGAAAAAAAACCTGTGAGGTAGAAGCCAATTTTCCTCACTTTAGGAGAAAAAATTCCTTCCCGACTCCAATCAGGCATCAGAATAACTCCCTGGATCAACGACCCCTCTCTAGTACCTATAGCCTGTAATATTATTACACTCCAGAAATACATCCAGGCCGCTCCTGAATTCCTTTATTGTACTCACCATCACCACCTCCTCAGGCAGAGAGTTCCATAGTCTCACTGCTCTTACCGTAAAGAATCCTCTTCTATGTTTGTGTACAAACCTTCTTTCCTCTAGACGTAAAGGAAAGAACCCCCTCCTTCATACACCAGATCTTGAACCATTTGTTAACCTCCTTAATCTCCCACTGCCTTTCTTTTGTGGCTTGGGGTACAGGTAGCATTTGGGAAAACACTACCTTTGAGGTCCTTGCCCTAAGCTTGTGACCTAAATTCTTAAAATCATTTTTAAGGACTCTCCACCTACCTCTAACTTTGTCATTGGTTCCAATATGGACCATGACCGCTGGATCTTCTCCAGACCCTCCCAGTAATCTGTCAACCAATCTGCGATATGTCGAACTCGAGCACCAGGAAGACAACACACCGTTCCACGATCCCGGTCTTGTAACAGATCGCCCTATCTGTACCTCTAATAATTGAGCCTCCCACTACCATCACCTGTCTGGCCTGCCATGGTCTCCTGGTCCCCTGCTTACTGGAGCTGACATTCCCCTGACTGGAAGAGGAAGTGTCCGGATACAGAAGTGCTCTCCGTGAACTGATTCCAAACGAGGGATTTGCTCACATTTTGAACAAAGATATGCACCCTCAAACATCTGTTCCAGGACTGCACTGTCAATATTAGAACACATACTAATGGAGAGTACACAATAAAAGAGAAAGAAAAAATACAATAATACAGTACAATGAAAAGCAACTGTCTTCCTGCAGTCCCCTCCTAAAGTCCCTGAACCTCAAATCACTTAATCTTAAGTCACACTCCTAATACAAACCCACACTACAAATCACGCGAACGCTCACAACCTCAAGTTTTTTGTCTGTTTATATATAGGTGCTGCTCCCAAACATCTTCAAACCAGACTGCTGTTTTTTTTTTTCTCTCTGGATTCAAAAGTAAATAAAGCAGTGTTCACACAAGGGACTTGGGGTCTTTATTATTGTGATCATAGCAGTCCCAGTAGTCAGACCCCCAGCAATCATACATTTATCGCCCATCATGTGAAGGGGTGATAAATACTGTCCATGGGACAACCCCTTTAATAATAGGGAACTGGTCTCATAGTAATTTGGGAGATGATAGGTAGATATGCAGTGGAAGGGTTTGGAGTGGCCCCAACGCTTCGCTAGGTCCCCCGGACACCGTCGAGGTGTCACCACATGTTGCTGCTCTCCAGAAGGAATGGTAAGGCATGATGCAGCCCAATTAGAAATAAGTCTAGAGTCAGGATCTTGAGTTAGGTGCAAATCAATACAGGTGAGACATAAGGCTGGCTTCTCCAGTCTCCTCCCTGGAAGAAGAAGGGTTTGATGCTCAGGAAAGGCCTGAGCTAGCTGTCCCTTTTTCTCTCAAAAGGCTGGTACCCTGGCCAAAGGCTGGTGCTTCAGAGTCTATGGCAGAGTATCCCCACCTTAGCGTCTTTTTCTGGTCACTACATAGTCTAGCAGAGTCTTTTCTAAGCATTGTTACCTAACTGCAGAACACTAAGGGCTCTGACTGCTCTCCTGATATACACTTTCTGGTTAAACTAGACCCTTTTAGTGGGAGGAGTGGAGTGGAGAAACTTGGCACAAACAGATACAATGTTACATCTCTTGTCTGTTATCAATAGCAATGACACAGAAGTTTTTCCTGACAAAAACAGGCTTTCAGACATAATAACATTAGACCTCCAAAGTGTCCCTCTTTTGAAGGGACAGTGCCTATTTTCAAAGTTCTTTTTATTATTATTAATAAATATATAGAGCATCAACATAAGTGAATACAAGGTTTACAGGTTTACAGTTTGTAAGATACATAGACACAAAGGACCAAAGTGAAGAGAAAACTTTATCAAGCAGAGTCAATTAAGTTATCGCATTACATATTTTATAAACCAGGTCTACAGAGATAAGTAAAGTCCTGCGTCTAGTCAAGTGGATAATGAGATGAAATAACTGATTAACTGAATATCATTACTACAATAACATTAACATACAGTAAAGGTAGAGGGAGGAGGAGGGCGAAGAAAGTTGAGTGATAGTGGGAGGGGGGGTGGCCTATGACCATCTCAGTATGGCGGTCTACTTATAGTATCGCTAAGTTTTGTCATCTAAAGTAAGGTAGGTATGTGAGAGGTTAAAATGGCAAGTAGTAAAAAGGTGTGGAAGGTTCTTGTGCATGCTCAGTGTGACACTATGTACTTTAGAATCTTCCTATTGATCAAAGTATCTGTGCCTTGCACAAGGGGACCAGGTAGTCTGAAATAAGGCATGAGACCTGGACTCCCATCCTGCCAATTCCTCTAAGCCAGTGGTGCCCAACCATTTTTCGTCTGAGGACCGCACTAGACTTGGTATAAATTTCACCGGCCAGAACCAGGTAGCTTTGCCAGCAAGAAATACAAACACTGTGAGGGGCACGTGTGAGCTTTACTGCTGTGAAGAGGGCACATATCTGGCCATTATTACTGTGAGGGGGCACGTGTGAGCATTACTGCTGTGAAGAGGGCACATATCTGGCCATTATTACTGTGAGCGGCACGTGTGAGCATTACTGCTGTGAAGAGGGCACATATACGGCCATTATTACTGTGAGGGGCACGTGTGAGCATTACTGCTGTGAAGAGGGCACATATATGGCCATTATTACTGTGAGGGGACACGTGTGAGCATTACTGCTGTGAAGAGGGCACATATACGGCCATTATTACTGTGAGGGGACACGTGTGAGCATTACTGCTGTGAACAGGGCACATATATGGCCATTATTACTGTGAGGGGCACGTGTGAGCTTTACTGCTGTGAAGAGGGCACATATCTGGCCATTATTACTGTGAGGGGGCACGTGTGAGCATTACTGCTGTGAAGAGGGCACATATACGGCCATTATTACTCTGAGGGGGCACGTGTGAGCATTACTGCTGTGAAGAGGGCACATATACGGCCATTATTACTGTGAGGGGCACGTGTGAGCTTTACTGCTGTGAAGAGGGCACATATCTGGCCATTATTACTGTGAGGGGGCACGTGTGAGCATTACTGCTGTGAAGAGGGCACATATACGGCCATTATTACTGTGAGGGGCACGTGTGAGCTTCACTGCTGTGAAGAGGGCACATATATGGCCATTATTACTGTGAGGGGACACGTGTGAGCATTACTGCTGTGAAGAGGGCACATATACGGCCATTATTACTGTGAGGGGACACGTGTGAGCATTACTGCTGTGAAGAGGGCACATATACGGCCATTATTACTGTGAGGGGCACGTGTGAGCTTCACTGCTGTGAAGAGGGCACATATATGGCCATTATTACTGTGAGGGGGCACGTGTGAGCATTACTGCTGTGAAGAGGGCACATATACGGCCATTATTACTGTGAGGGGCACGTGTGAGCTTCACTGCTGTGAAGAGGGCACATATATGGCCATTATTACTGTGAGGGGACACGTGTGAGCATTACTGCTGTGAAGAGGGCACATATACGGCCATTATTACTGTGAGGGGACACGTGTGAGCATTACTGCTGTGAAGAGGGCACATATACGGCCATTATTACTGTGAGGGCCACGTGTGAGCTTTACTGCTGTGAAGAGGGCACATATCTGGCCATTATTACTCTGAGGGGGCACGTGTGAGCATTACTGCTGTGAAGAGGGCACATATACGGCCATTATTATTGTGGGGGGGCACGTGTGAGCCTTACTGCTGTGAAGAGGGCACATATACGGCCATTATTACTGTGAGGGGCACGTGTGAGCATTACTGCTGTGAAGAGGGCACATATACGGCCATTATTATTGTGGGGGGGCACGTGTGAGCATTACTGCTGTGAAGAGGGCACATATCTGGCCATTATTACTGTGAGGGGACACGTGTGAGCATTACTGCTGTGAAGAGGGCACATATCTGGCCATTATTACTGTGAGGGGACACGTGTGAGCATTACTGCTGTGAAGAGGGCACATATCTGGCCATTATTACTGTGAGGGGGCACGTGTGAGCATTACTGCTGTGAAGAGGGCACATATACGGCCATTATTACTGTGAGGGGCACGTGTGAGCTTCACTGCTGTGAAGAGGGCACATATATGGCCATTATTACTGTGAGGGGACACGTGTGAGCATTACTGCTGTGAAGAGGGCACATATACGGCCATTATTACTGTGAGGGGACACGTGTGAGCATTACTGCTGTGAAGAGGGCACATATACGGCCATTATTACTGTGAGGGGCACGTGTGAGCTTCACTGCTGTGAAGAGGGCACATATATGGCCATTATTACTGTGAGGGGGCACGTGTGAGCATTACTGCTGTGAAGAGGGCACATATACGGCCATTATTACTGTGAGGGGCACGTGTGAGCTTCACTGCTGTGAAGAGGGCACATATATGGCCATTATTACTGTGAGGGGACACGTGTGAGCATTACTGCTGTGAAGAGGGCACATATACGGCCATTATTACTGTGAGGGGACACGTGTGAGCATTACTGCTGTGAAGAGGGCACATATACGGCCATTATTACTGTGAGGGCCACGTGTGAGCTTTACTGCTGTGAAGAGGGCACATATCTGGCCATTATTACTCTGAGGGGGCACGTGTGAGCATTACTGCTGTGAAGAGGGCACATATACGGCCATTATTATTGTGGGGGGGCACGTGTGAGCCTTACTGCTGTGAAGAGGGCACATATACGGCCATTATTACTGTGAGGGGCACGTGTGAGCATTACTGCTGTGAAGAGGGCACATATACGGCCATTATTACTGTGAGGGGACACGTGTGAGCATTACTGCTGTGAAGAGGGCACATATACGGCCATTATTACTGTGAGGGGCACGTGTGAGCATTACTGCTGTGAAGAGGGCACATATCTGGCCATTATTACTGTGAGGGGGCATGTGATGTATATATGTGTATGATGTATCTAGTGCATTATGTGATGATCACACACTGCTCTACATACATTACACACATCGATAGATTACACCCTACACTGTCACCTTCTTCTGCACGTCCATCTTGATGTCTGAGCTGTAGGCTTCAGCTCCTCAGCCGCCATACTTCTCGGGGTCCTTGCGCAGGAGATATGATATGAGATAGATAGGAGATAGATTAGATAGATAAACAGATGATAGATATGAGATAGATAGATAGATATTAGATAGATAGATAATAGATAGGAGATAGATAGATAGATAGATAGATAAATAGATATTAGATGGATAGATAGATAGATAGATAGATAGATAGATAGATAGATAGATAGAAGATAGATAGATAGATAGATAAATAGATATTAGATGGATAGATAGATAGATAGATAGATACAGTAGATAGATAGATAGGAGATAGATAGATAATGGATGGATAGATAGATAGATAGATAGATAGATAGATAGATAGATAGATAGATAATAGATACTAAGGAGAACCAACAGATTTTTGAAAGCAGCTTTTGACATGAACGGTAAAAAGAGACATTGAAAATAACTCAGGAGAAATTAAAAGGAAATTACCTCCGAGTGTAATTACATTACACGG